>NW_025765136.1:0-129501 GCF_003918875.1 Haliotis rubra | reverse complement strand
ACTTCATTAGTTCGTCACACCGAATCTGTTTGGGTTTCCGGTTTCGCATAGGTATAATGCTTAAAGATAAGTACCGTTGTCCCTTTCTGGCGATATTCTTGGAATGCTGCAAAAAGTGACGTAAAATCCTTACTTATTCACGGAACAAACGCCTTTAGGGTGAGATAGAGTGTGGTTTTTCACGCCGCTTTTAGCAATTTCCAGCAACATCACGGCGGGGGACACCGAAATGGGCTTCACGTTGTTGCCCATGGGGAATCGAACCCGGGTCATCGGCGTGACCAGAGCAGGCTGCACCACCACCGCGTCCGTCGTAACAAGCGCTACCCACCACCCCGTCCGGTCGTTCTTACGCTGCCACATGTCCGACTTCCTTTATTTTATTGGAATCTGCCGTGGCTAAGTTGATGAATGGACATTTTTTGTGTGCTGGGGATTAGATTGCCTGACTCTGATTGTGTGGGTTGGAATCTCCAGGTGGGACACAGCCCAATCAAAGAACAGAATCTGTACAATGCCAAAATACAATTACTGCGTATGTTACAAAGGACATAATAGGTGGCATATCATCTATTCCTACACATATATCATGCTTTTATCCTTTGACACGTTATGCACATACGCAGTTCTCCTCAGCAATACAGTGTTTCCAACCAAACTTCATCCAATCCCGTTTTGAAAGTATTTACCACAATAACACGTCCTAATGTATTGGAGGAAAGCTTACAAACCTGCAGTTCGCCATCATGTTTGGATCATCGCCGATGGTGCGGGCTGATTTATTTGATTTCTTCAAATAGACGCAGATGGAAATGATGAGCGATGACGATGAAGGCTAAGCTACCCACGGTGCGATCCGACGATGACTGGAATGTTTCTGTAGGTATTGGAGTCAATAGTATTATTTATCGCATCTGATTTCGTGTATACCAGAACAATGCAGAATTGACAAATAGGATGATAAGAAAAGATAAACTGATCATCAGTGAAGGAGTGTAATTATGCATTGCGTTATATCGCGCGTTAAATCATGAAGGTCTCCGCGTTAGAACTGTTTTCAGCAGCCATGCTTGTCGTAAGAGAGGCGACTAACGGGATAAGTTTGACGGGATCGCTTTGACTTGGTTGACACATATACCGTATCGAATTGATTAGAGACCGATGCTCATGATGGTGATCACTGGATTGTCTGGTCAGACTCGTTATGTGTACAGACCGCCGCCATAGAGGTGGAATATTGATGAAGTGTGACGATAAGTGGCAAGCCGATAAAGCCAAATCCAGCACTAACTCCTGGAAGTTTGGTCGTGTGAAAACTAACAACCTATGTGGTAGATCTGCGCAATATAACCGGTTTACCGGTATTTACCAGGTTCAGACATAGAGAAACGATGCGTATTGCAATACGCTGATCGAAAACCGGTATTTACGGCTTGAATTCGGAAAACTTCGTAACACACGGAAATCTTCGGATGTTTCCTTTTTCATTTTATTGCCAAATATTATTCACATTTTATTTTTTAATCATGAACAAAAGTTGTTATTAAAAGCTTAATCAAGCATTGTGATTTTGCTGTGTATTTTGCTCTATAAATCAAGCTTTACCTCGATTGTAAGTAGTTTTTACTTTACCGTAATATCGTACGCAAATACATATCGCTGTACATGCTTTTGCATCGCAATATATCGCAATATAGAAAATTCTCTGCAATACCCACCTACTATGCGGTATACGTTGCGTGTTACTATCACTTGGTACGGGTTGTATAGAGACAGTTAGCAGTAAAACTTCATCTTTACGGTAAAAGGTTTACACTGGTGTGTTCCGCTAGCCACTACATGTCATGTCCTGAAATAATTGTTTTAGTCATTCAGTGATACATCAGGGGTGACGGATCAGCTTCGGTCAGTCGTCTACAAAGATACAAGAGAGCTACTAGATTTTCATTGTATACGTGCTATGCATCGCTGTCGTATTATGCCTTGTTTGGAAATATCAATAACGCCTTTTAATAGTCATATGTAACATCGAGGCCTATATCCGACCAACGGTTAGATATCCAAAACAACAAACTCAAGTCGCCCGGTACAAAATAGTACGAATGGTTAGAACGTGCATTTATCATATATACTAGGCACATAAAGAAACTGTGCATACAAAAATTTAAAATCTAGATTTATCAAACCTGTGTAGACACATAAGGATTTAAACTCAGAGATTAGTGACATATATCCAACATGCATGCACGTGCCACGTTCCGTGACGTCCAGTGGGTTCGTCAGCTTGAGACGTGCAATACGTTGTTGCACGTGCATTCCGGAAAAAGAAACAGCTAATGAGATGCCACACAATACTGTCACTTTGGAAAGCTCAACCCTGCCCTTGCGATCGTTCAAAAAGCTTAAACGGCTATTGAAACGCATAGCTGCCAAGGGCTCACGATCTGCACAACGCCATGAGGCCATTGGGATGGTCCGTGGAAGCGTCCTCAACGACAAGTGGCTGCACATTTCCACTGCCACCGGAACACCATTTCTGCACTGGTGAGACGCTACAAGAACACAAATGACGTCATCGATCGGCTCGCGTTCTGGACGTCCACGTGTAACAGCACCAAGACAGGACAGATGGATAAAGGGTGACCAATCTTCGCCACAGGTTTCAGACTGCAGTGATGACTGCCCGAACCATCCCAGGACTTCGCTCGTATCCACCCCAACACAGTTCGACAACGTTTACGTCATCACGGGATCAGACCACGACGTCCCGCCATGTACGCCTATCCTGACACAACGTCATCGACAAGCTCGCCGAATGTGGTGCCGAAATCATGTCCGCAGACCCTTGTTTGGTGGAGAAATGTTGTTTTACAGATGAGTCAGGTTTAACATTTCCCATAGTGATGGACGTCAACGTGCCTAAGACGCGTGGGAGAACGTTATGCACAGGCCTGTGTCTTGGAGGAATCGCTTTGGTGAAGTGATTCCGTGATGATTTGGGGTGGAATAACAGCACGCCAAGAACTCCTTTGGTGATTGTTCAAGAATAACTTAACTGGTGTGTGGGCTACAGGGATCAGATTCTTCGACCTGTGGCAATTCCTTTTCTGCAACGTCATGGCCCTGGGTTAACATTCCAACAGGACAATGTCCGCCCTCATACGGCAAGGGTTGCTATAGTTTCTTGCAACACCACAATGTTCACTTCACTGCCTTGGCCTGCAAATTCACTGGATCTCCCCCGATAGAGCATGTTTGGGACGAGATGGATCGACGTCTACGCCGTCTTCCTCATCCGCCAGATAACGTCCTTGACCTTGCAACAGAACTTGAGAGAATCTGGCGTGACATCCCACAAGCCTTCCTTGCACGTTTGATAGGCTCTATGCGTCGTCGATGCACTGCTGTTCTATAGTATAATACTTACATGTTGTCTGCACAACAAGTGCTTCCACAACAACCACTCTCGCAATACGCCATGTTACCGGCACAGAACTCTGCCCTCACATCTGAAAATGTAACATATCAGTAAATTATTAGACAGACTGACTGACTGACTTGAGTGTGGTTTTACGCCGCTTTTAGCAATATTCCAGCAATATCACGGCGGGGGCACACAGAAATGGGCTTCACAAACTGTACCCATGTGGGGAATCGAACCCGGGTCTTCAGCATGACGAGCGAACGCTTTAACCACTAGGCTACCCCACCGCCCCAGTAAACTATTAGATGTGCCGAATAAAGTCAGAATTATTATAGCAGGAAACTTACTTTTATACGTGAAAGTTCTCATTTCATAAGAGAATTTGGCAGGAGTGCTAAATGTTGTGGTGTGTGACTTTGTGCAGCCCGGGTCACAAATTAGTTGAAGTTAAGCAACGTTGATTCAGCGTTGATCCTGGGTGACTGTGTAAGGCAGCTTGACACCTGAGGGTTTCTAGAACTTCAGTCCTGCCCCACAATGATGACCTCAACTGAGGCAAGTGAGTTTGTGCCAGGTGAATGGGCGCCTTGTTGCATATAATGGCTACATACTCTCCATAAAAGGAAACGCATAGCTGTGATTTCACGAACTTAATCTGCTAATTTTAACTTGTAAACCCATGTAATTCTGGATTGATAAGCCAAATATCACAGTATAAAAGTTCAAATGTATGTGCACATGCAGTCAGTGGCCAAAGGTGAGTTCGCAACACTGTCTGCGCTGAAAAGTGTGCATACCGCCAGGTAGGATTTAAATGTGTCTCTGTATTTGACAATAAATCGTCATGAAACTCAGTATGGTAATATTTCACTGGGTGCAAATTCAGTGTAACACCGGTAGAAGCAGTTACGCCCCTTCGCCCTGTTTACTGCCCTACGTTTACTTTTTTATCGTCTGCTTACGCGATGTCTGCCCACTCTGTCTGATTGCAGAGCCCCCAGACATGCCTTTGCACCGTTTCGGCATGGGCTGAATAAGTCTTTGAATTCGACCTTGTGGAATTCTGGCCCATTTCTCTTGCAATGCCTGCGACAGTTCAGTTGATCTAACGTCTGGGGTGCCGTTTGACGTTCACGTACACGTCGGCCGAGGAAATGCAACGCATGATCGATGCGGTTGAGGTCGTTCGATTTGGAAGGCCTTGAAAGCTCCGTAGTGCTGTCATTTTGAAGATAGTGAACAGTGGCATGTGCTGTGTGGGGCCTGGCATTATCATGCTGGAACACCTCCCACTGGCGGTCAATGATCGGAACCATGTGAATCTTAGTTCGTCTCTCTACCGAATAGCAGTTAAATTGAAATAAAAGCGCACAAAGCTAAATTTAT
This sequence comes from Haliotis rubra, assembly GCF_003918875.1. NCBI lineage: Eukaryota > Metazoa > Mollusca > Gastropoda > Lepetellida > Haliotidae > Haliotis > Haliotis rubra. The sequence continues at coordinate 124,691 of NW_025765136.1, read as the reverse complement.
GCGTCTAAGATATGCTGCCCCACATCATGACACTCTCACCACCATATCGGTCCGGTCAACGAGGGCGACAAAATTCTGGGCAAAACGTTCATTTCGACGTTGATAGACAAGTATTCTTCCGTCACGGCATTGAAGCGGAAAGCGTGATTCGTCACTGAATCATACACGTCGCCAGTTTTGTAGATTCCAGAATCAGAACATTATTGCACCACTGGACCTGTCGACGTCGATGTAATCGTCGCAGCACAGGGCCAAAAAAATAGGATCTTCTGGCTCTAAGTCCAGCTTCTCGTAAACGATTACGAATGGTTTGCGTCGAGATTCTCTTCAAACCAGGCACTGCACTTGCACTTGCAGTAGCAGCTCGATTCCGCAAATGAAGTACCCGGATGTACCTATCCTGCGCTGCATACACCTATGCGGTTTTTTTTGGGAGAGTATCTTTGGCTGTTAACAGTCCATTTCCTCACAGGCAGCTTGGGTAACAGGGTTAAACATGTCCTTTGTGCAACTTAGCATCTTTGAGATGGATATTAGACACACTACAAAATTATTATTACATATAAATATTTCTCTTTGGTGATATGAATAAATCGTAGCTTGATAATATTTTGATCCGAGGCTCGACGGACATGTGATGATTATACAAATAAGTTTAAATGTATGATTAAAGTTTTTAAAACACACGGCAATAAATAAACGCGTGACATTATTCATAAATATCTTTGGTATAAAATTATCTGTTGAACTTCAACTGAGGGCAAATTACCTTCAAGAAGAACCAGAAGAAGACCTGTGACCAATCCGATGGCCTCCATGGTGTTACGTTCATATAATGTGAGCTGAAATAACGCAAGTTTATATCACATCATTCCTTGTGTGTTTCTACCGGTAACTAAGGACGCTAAGATTTCACCAGATAGTAGCCATGAGTGATGACAGCAGCGGCTAACAACCACCGCTGACAACCAATGCATGTACGTATACGTATTTTTTTTTTTTAAATGTGTTAGAGAATGTAGGTGACTTCCTGAAAAACGAAAGATGGGATAGGATAATTATATAACGTTCAAAACACAATTTGCGATAGAACACCCATAATTCCAGGCAAGCAATATAGACTGTCAGGCAAACGAACAAAAACATGGATGTATTCAAAACACATCAAACTTTATTGAAATTTTACTTGACTTAAAACGTTCGAATCACTTCAAACTTAAGGCTAAAAACCCCAACTAAACTGACGTGTAAAGAAAGCACACACCTAACTAACGTTACTATTATGCAAACAATGTTTGTCTAATATGGACCGCCTCCCTGGTGTAGTGGTTAGAGCGTCCGCACGAGAGAGCGGAAGGTCGCGGGTTCGATCCCCGACCGCGTCATACCAAAAGACGTTAAAATATGGTAGTTGTTGGTCCCTGCCTGGCAGTCGGCAAATTATTGGTACAACAAGGACTGGTCGGCTCGGAGTCAGTATAATGTGTCTGAGTGGGTATTCATGCTTCACTGCGGCATGGTATCTCAGTGAGCTAGCACTATAAAACCAGCTTAAGTCTGGGCTAGTACAAGCAGCCGCACATACACATACATATACACACGCATGCACGTCGTCATATGAGCGAAATATTCTCAAGCACGACGTTAAACCCAATTTCACCTCACCTTGTCTAATATGTACACCTGTAAGTCACAATATAAAACACTTTCAAAAAGTATTTACTTTGCTTTTTGAAAATATTCCCCAAACATCTTGTGTGCGTTTTCTTTTGAATGAGTTTTCAGTTTATGATATCGAACAACCGATTAACGAATAACAAATTCTTGTCTAGCCATTAACAACATCAATCTGACGAAAGTTCTGTTGAAGTAAAGAAATGTAACAACTAAATTTCTCGAACTAAATCCACTCTTAGACCAACCGCTTAATGTACAACCCGTGCCTACTATGCGTTCTAGAGCAACTGACAATATTGTGCACAAGGATTGCCACATACATGTGTTGCCACATACAAGTTCATTGGTGGGCAAAGGGTTAAGGACATACTTCCAATACCCTAAAATGTGTGAGCTAAACTGAGGCTGATTTCAAATCGATTGATTTGGTTTATCACGTCTTGTGTCATTGTATTATTTACATAGACCCCCAGGTAGGTGTTGTTCAGTATGCGCCATATATATGTCACAGGGAGATAAACTAAGTCCTTCCTGGTATAAAATATCTCATAATGAAGAATACGAATGGACAATGGGCACAGTTGTAAAGTATGTCTAGACACACATGTTTGTTTGTTTTGACAAGTGTATACGTATTTGAAAATCAGATAGTATCTACAGCCATTTACCTGACACACTTTGCAATATCGAAAAGGGGAAAAGATTAATTCGTTTTATAGAATGTACATGAGTTTCGATTCGAACCTGACCTAAAGTCGTGACGGCCAATGATGCTGTCTGTTATAGTGGAGATCCTCTCTTTTTAAATACTACTTAACCTGATAGTTGTCTTTTTTTCCAGGACTTTATGCAATAGAGAATTACTTGTATAAACGGATAGTGCATGCTTGTTGGTTACGTACCAACGTTGAGACGTTGAGGCACTCCAATATTACTATGCCGTGTGGGTCTTCGCTTGGGTGGATTAACTTCAGACATGATACCCAGATACGATACTTATAATATACGTTTACGATTTATTTACCTTATGAGCTATGTTGTAACGGTCGTATAACCAGGAGACGTTTTGTGTCTTAATCGCAATTTAGGATCAATAAATAGAACAATCCATTGTTATTGTTATCATGATCATACATTATTTTTGTCGATACTTGAAAATTACTTAACTGATGATTACAACATGAACTCACATGCCCCCACGCCCCGCCCACACACACGCCCTTGCGCACGCACGCACATACACACACACTCACACACACCCAAACTAAATAAACCAAACTCCAACAACCCCTTCGGGTGTCCTTGTAACAATTTTCGGGAACACACAGTGTCGACACTGATATTCCGTCATCCACTCATGCAAATTTTCTCCCCTATTTTGATCGATCCGCCCGATGAAATCAGGGTGAATAATCTGGACTGGTTATTCTCTGGCTTGTGGTGTCGAGTCTGAGCCAACCATTTAAATTTCATATTAAACAAGTAAATCATTTGTAATACAACGTACACTGCTGATCATCTTGTGTGGAAGCTTCTATATGTAATGAAGCAGCCTTGTTTGGATATGGATGTAGAGACGAATATGGTGACGATACATACATCGAAATCGAAAGGTCACCAACAGTGGCGTAAACTGCTATGGAAAAGAAACTTCTAAGATGCAGGGACATGCTTTTAAGGAAAGACGATGTTAGGAAGCAGATGGATCTCATTGCTACACCTAAACCACGATAAGTCCGGGGACATGCACGTCCAGGACAAAGTCCCAAACAGCCTCGGTTCGGAACGACTCCGCAATGCGATATGCACTCATCTGTTTTCTCTTGAAACGTCACTCAGGATGAAAACACGTGTAGGTGTTATTTCAATACATAAATGGACGCGATGTCTGCAGTAATTCATCCAGGAAAGTTGATGACGGGAAATGTGCAGGTCATCAGGCACAAGAGGATATCAGGATATAGAGGTGTTACAGAAGGTGTGAGGGCAAAATACATCAAACCATCGGTATGAGGAGGTAGCTGACAGAGATGGTCCTTGGAAGAAACCACCCCTGACTACGTAATGCCCGTTAGATTTCACGGTACTCTCGGGTCATTGACAGCATGTGCGTCAACAGTTCAGGTCAACAAAGGAATAATGACTACAGATTTACTTCCAGATGGAATCATTTTGAAAATCTCGAACATGACACAGAACTGGGGACTGGATGATCCTTTGGATTCATGTCCAGTTCCACCCAACATTTCAAGAAATATGTCCGATTCTCAGTCAAGTGCATGTATTATGAATTCAAGTCCTTCAGATCAGGATATACTTCACTCGGATTTCTTCACACCGATCACCAGCTTTATTGACACTTATCTAATCCCCTGCAAGGATATACACGTATGACTTCCTTACATCCTATCAGTTAAAAAATCTGATTAGATAGACTGAAATCTTTTCGATACAGTTGTTGGCTTTATTCTGATTTCTGCTCCTCTGAAAGAAACTGGAATTCAACAAGTTGCTGGATATAATTTATGTAAGGAACAGATTCTCGATGCAAAAAGGGACTTGCTCGACCACCGCTGGATCATCATCTGAACCTTATAGGGGTGGTTAACCAAGTAGCCCATTGACGCAACCACAATGTCTGATGGTGAATGTCATCACGAAAAAACGCATGGCTCCAAATCGTTTCGTACCATAGGGGCAGACATCAGCTTCGGCACCAACAAACATTGATGAATTCAGTACAAACTTCAACGTTGGACAGAGAAGTACCTTTCCCTCCCATCTGTCACAATTGATGGACAGGTTTGGAGAACCTCCTGGAGGACCTTTTATTGGTTTTTCAACACATGATAAAACGAACACGACCCCCTTACATAACAGACGGGCGATTGGGTAGTCTAGTGGTTAAAGCCGATTTCGATTTCCTACTTGTGTGAAGCCGATTTCTGCTGTCTCCCGCCACGATAATGCTGAATTATTTCTAAAGGCGGAGAAAAACCCATCTCACTACTCACTCTCTACACAATAGAATTGGGATGAAGAGCGGGCATACACAGGCTAATGGTACATAGTATGTTGGGAGTTCAACAAAGGGAGATTCCACATCAGCTGTCCCCTGATGGGACCAGTCTCTAAGGAAAATCGCCCCTTTCCCCGGATCACAGTCTGCACTACTTTGGTGGCATAAATTCAGAGACAAGTAACAATCAGATAAGATGGATTGATACATGATTCTACACGGTTGTTTGCCTTGGTGGTCTAAAAGGTACAGAAGGGAAGCCCAACATATTCCTCGGAAGCTGAATACAATATTAATAGTCAGTACCTCGTGACAGCGGATTAATGTGAACGCAGAGTGATCTCTTCACCAGGAGATATTTGGTTGGATTGCTTCAGTATGGGTCATATTGCATCTGCATTTGGTCGTCACGCGCCGGATAGAATGTACCCCAAGAGCATCAGGTTGTTGGTCCCCCTTCCACATATTCATCGATTTGACGAGTCTGTTTGTTCACGCACCATCTTCAGTTAGAAAATGGAAGATTTGATACCAGAACCAGTTTAAAAATGTTTTCAATTTACGCTGTCCCCTGCAATTTGTTTGTGATCATTTTACATAAAGGGACGTTTGATCTCTGCAAGGGCTAGATGAAGAGACATAAGCATCTTCTGCCAAAAGGAATGTATGACCAAATGGACTGGTTGACCAAATCGACTCATCTTAAGGGATGCGACAGAAAGAGACTAAGTAACTAAAACAAACAAAATAGACGAATGATTTGCATATTTGCCAATTTATTCATCTTCAATTACGCCACTAGAAAAGACTAAATAACTAAAAAAACAAACAAAATAGACAAACGGTTACCATTACAGTTGATAATGCGTTGCTGTTGCAAACTCGTATCTTTTCTTAAGACCCTTGTGTACAAAACAGGAACATACCCGGTGCAGCTATATGAATTAAGGAGTTTAAAATAAACATCAAACATAATGATGAGATATACCACAAAAAGGAATATTTTATATGTCCCCATAATGTGACCATCGACTGAGGAAGTCACGTATGTAAGTTCAATGTGGTTCGCGTCACAGTTACTAACCTACATGCATCGCCGATTCATAGTCTTAAAACTGCTTCTCAGACCACAAAATTGTAATCTTGCTCCTTTGGATGCATGTGTAAAATGTGATTTAACGTAGATAACAAGTTTTCCGGCCGTAAGTTCGGCAAGGAAGTACCTTATCATTTTACTTCCCTCATTGAAAAGATAAAGTGCAGTTTCCTCTTTATCGGTTGTGAAACCCTCGTTGGCATTTAATTCAAACACTAACACAGGTCAGGTATTTGTCATTTACTCCCCATCCCCTCGTATCACAACTATCAATCGAAGGCACATACAGGTGAGTAACATGATTATTCATTCACTGCTCTCTCTCTCTCTCTCTCTCTCTCTCTCTCTCTCTCTCTCTCTCTCTCTCTCTCTCTCTCTCTCTCTCTCTCTCTCTCTCTCTCTCTCTCTCTCTCTCTCTCTCTCTCTCTCTCTCTCTCTCTCTCTCATACACACATAAGGGCTTAAACATACTTTTATTTCCAAAGTTATCTGGTTCGGTAAAAAAGCGAGATTTGCTTATATAAGTACATCTCCAGGTAATAAGTTTTGCAGGATAATGCTAAACGTAATATACAGTGGCACAGACGGAATATATAACGTCAGTATTTTGGAGTCAGTGTTGTGTATGGAAAAGTACGATAGTGCAGTTATCCTTTCTACATGAAGTTAAAATTGCTCAATTACTTTGCTTTTAATGATAAGGCCGTGAACTGATAGAAGGATTTCCATGTTTATGGAACTGCTGACTGAACTATAGCCATACAGTATTGATGTCAGGTCATGCCCATGTATGTAAAAGTACATAGTCTTTCTGATGTTATCGTATTTGTGGCAGGTAAAGAAAAAGTGATATATAGAAATTGATAGCCACATGTGCAGTGAGGGGTTTCTGATACATGGCGCCCTATCTTATCAGCGTTTGAGTCACTGCAGTCGAGTCTGAGGCGACAGTGGACACTTTGGCAGAATCTAGAACCATAATACATTGTATATATATATGAACTGGGTTTTCAGCAATATGTGTAGCAACAACAAACAAAGAATTATCAACTCAAAGTACTATTGCTCTCCATATACGTTAAATTGCAGAATGACATCATAATAACGTGATGTGACAAAACTGCATTGTCAACAAATTAGTCAGAATTACACGCAGTGGTAGGTCGTCTAACACCAGACATCTGATGCAAAACTATACATAAGATTCTTAACTGTTTGTGAATTATAATCGCAGCACGTTTTGAGGTGGAATTGCTCTTCGATATGGCACGTTTCTTCTTAAAATATAAATACAAAGCCAAATACTATTCCCATAATGCTCTTTGTGAACTTTCATAGTTTTGAGATATATGTGACTCCACTTTCAAATGATGACGTCATTGTGATTTGAATATGCCATGACGTCACTTAATGTTAGTACAAATACAATGGCAGAAGGACATATATCGAAAACATTGCTTTTATCTGTATATGGGCAATCGAAGCAAATACGTTTTCTTGGCGCTTTCAAGTCATCGAATTCCCGCCCAAGTAACATCATTGTTTAATGACTTAATTTATTGAGACAAAACGATGCTATCTCCTCTATGTTCTTGATTAAGACTTGCGAAACAATTTTTAGACTTCCATGGGATGACGTAGATGGTTGTGCTCCGTAGAAATCTTAATTTGGTTCCCTTAAATGTGTTGTTTGATAGTAACAAACAATTATATGTATATCGAATAAAGTGGTGGGTATTCTGGAAGTTGGTGAGCCAATAATAAAGCTAAAGGCTTAATGAAGGCGTGGTGGGAGAACTGTCTACGGCCCCAGATTAGTTATCCGGCGAGCTTGAGGTCCCGGGATCGATCCCACCTGTGACCGGGTGTAACAAATGTTGGAGTCAACTTTGTGTGCAGACTCTCTCAGTGTTGTCACAACCCCCTAGAGTACAGTACACAACCCTGTGCACTTAGAAGAACCCACGAATCCGTTGGTATATGACCAGATACACATGAATACATGCAAACATCTGGTTGCGGGTACAGCAACGTGCAGTGAACTTGAACAAAGTACTGTGACTATGTCTCGTCCACCCAGCTGTGAATGGGTACCTCGCAAGGATGGGAAAGCCACATTAACTCGGTGCGCCTAGTGGCTGCAAGAGTTGTATGATCCTCAGGGAATGGAGATTGATAATACGATGTGCCGTTGTGCAATGATCGAGCGAAACAATACCAGCGCATTGAGCATGTACTAGCTGTGTGTGGATATGTGCGCGATATAAATATCCTATAATTAAAAAAAAATGGATTATAACTTTTTGTTTATTGCATAGGGCGACGTTTCGATGTTAGTTCTTACACGTGTTGAAGCTAAAAGAGACTACAACCAAGTTTTGAGAAGTTTATATCCATACTACTATGTTGTAACAATTTGATTTAGATTCTTGAATTGAAGCATATTGTTTTCATCTATGTAGGCTCCACATGGACAAAGCAATGCGACTGCTCTTTGTGTTTGAGCTGTTCATGATGTTCACAGCAGTTGGTAAGATAAAATATTATTTCACTTTGATCATGCATTTCATTCTACTGTATTATTAAGCAACTATGGCAATGTGTAATGTATATGGCACCTCTGTCAACTTTCTCTTAACATATGTCTTAGTTAAATATATATAATACAAATACCATAGTTATGTTAATAAAGTAGTAGGTGTTTCATCTAAAACAATACTGGCCCATTGCCGCTACGATGAAACCACTCATGTATATTTCTGACCTTTGTATGAGGCCGTAACATTGCACCGTATGATATGACACCGTTTTAACACTACTACAATTATGCGAACTGAACTATGGATTCTTGATTTTCAAGGAAGGGAAATAGCTCATTTTGTGTCTTGAGTTTGAAGTGAAGCATTTTCGTTATTGCAGCTGGAGAATGTCATTGCTACAATGCAAGTTCCTGCACAACATCTCCGGCAACCACAAGTCACCAAAACGGCGGTTGCATCAAGGGATGGCTCGGTCCGACCTGCCAGAAACGTGAGCAGTGATGTTGTGATCATGAATTAACATATTTTTGTCTTCTTAAAACACATTAATCAGATTTTCGAATTTCGATTTTTAAGCGTTTGCTATGATGATGGTCACTTTACATTTTAAACATATCCAACACAGAAAATCCCCTACATGAGATACACACATTAACGCACTGTTTTTTTTCAATACGATGTATTGCATGGAATAGGATGGATAAGAGGGCCCTGGTAAATATGCATGCAGTGGGAGTTACTGTCGTATGCACAGTGGACTCTCTCTAAACCAACATCGCTTGGGACCCGTCGAAAATGTCGGTTTAGAGGGATGTCGATATAGAGGTTTTTTTTAGAAACTCATAACAAATACTTAACACATGATTTCACCAATCTATGAATCCACTGAAAATGTAATTGTATGTTTGATTGGCAGTTTAGAAGTTGGTGAGTAATTAGCAAGTTATTAACACTTAATCCTAAAACGCCTTGGCAGGCCATCTCTCATACAAGCGTACTAAATACAGTACAACCAGAAATTATTGAGAATTTAACATTGTAATTTTTAAATATATTTTTCACACATTACTCACGTATTAAATGTGAATATTAGCACAACATATCTCCAGATTCAAAGAGTGGTGAACAGTTAGTGTTTTGTCAAGTAACCATGGGCAGCAATGCAGGCTTCAGTGCGGCGGGGCATACTACTGATCAAAGGAGTTAGAAAGTCGTGGTCCATGCTGTCCCAATATCGGACCACCTCTTCTTTCATTTCAGCAATATTTGTCAGATTTTTCTTATTGACACTTTCCTTCATAAGTCCCCAAACATTTTCTATTGGATTTAGGGCAGGGCTTTAGCTTGGCCAATCTAATAATGTCATATTTTGGGTCCGAAACCAGGCCGGTGAATGCTTTGAACGATGTTTTTGGTCGTCCTGCTGGAAAATCAAAAAATGTCCATAGAACACGTGAGCAGATGGAAGTAAATGTCCCTCGAGAATATCTGTGTACCGCTCACTGTTCATATTCCCTTCAAATACACAGACGGGCGTTACCCCTAACACAGATATGCCACCCCACACGGTAACTTTCGGACTGTACTTTGGGGGCTGATACAAAGGTTTTTCAGTTTGTTTGGTCCAGAATTTCAGTGTATCAGGAAACAGCCACACAGAACTTTCATCTGAGAAAATCACATTGTCCCAGTTAAAATTTCTATGCTGTAAGCACCAGTTCAATCTTCGCTCCTTTTGTTCAGGTTTCATGATTGGTGATGGAATTCCTCGTCTTTTCTGCCAACCCATTGCATGCAGCTCAGTTCTTATTGTCTCCTTACAGACAGCCACAGTTCCTCTGTCAATCATATGCAGCCTTAAGGTTTCTAACTCCTTGGTTGGTTTTAGAAACAAGAATACCAAGCCGCCTCCCGTCACCGACAGTCAATTATCTAGGCCTACCTGCGCCTTCCTGGTGCTCACTGCCATATCCATTTTCAATATTTTTCAAAACACGATAAACAGTGGACAAAGGGATGCCTGTTCTACTTGAAATCACTTTAGCTGATCTGATGTGCTTGTTATAATACTCTAAAATCAAATTCCTCTTCTCTAAATCATCCATACTGAGGATCACTGAAAATGTCGTCTGCTAGCAAGTAAACAAAGGGGGATAACTCTTCACAAACTAATGGAAAAGGATTAACGGAGTTGTCTCTCTTGAATGAAATAAAACACTTGATAGCTGGTCAAGGTCGTTTATACTAGAAATCCAATTAAACATATTCCTAAAATTCTCAATAATTTCTGGTCATACTATACACACCATGTCTTAGTTGATGCAATATCTTGTGAAATTACAGTGTCGGTTTGGGAAAGAGTTAATTTGCACTAAAAACATATTTTAGTGTCGGAATTCGGAAGAGAGGAATGTTGGATTAGAGGGAGTTTCTTATATGATATTATATAGGGAGAAATTTGGGACCAAATAACTATGTTGGTTTACAGGTAATGTCGGATTAGAGGGATGTCGGTTTAGGGGGAGTCCGCTGTAGTTTGTTTAAGTGATGTTCTGTTCATTTTCTGTTCTCTGTTTATCAAACACGTTTCCAACCATCGAACGTAGTCATTTTTACGAGGTTATTCTTAAGTAGCTTAAACGTGTAATACCACTCTTCCATGTTAATACATGGGTAGTGCATCTGTTAATGTATATCATCTCTAGATTGATAATAGTCATTTAAATATATCTAATTTAAATTGTTTCATCAGAAAACGTTGCTCTGAAAAGACCTGCAATTCAAACCTCTGTCTTCTATGAATGGTTTCAAACTACCCGGCCACTGAACCTGACGGCGGACTACGCGGTGGATGGACTAGTTTCCACTCACCTCCGAGACAGTCCATGTGCTCACACTGACGGTGGAGACACGACTCCATCATGGACTGTATTTCTCAATACAAGCTGTCATGACAAAATACACAACATGAAACTCTATCTTCGCACAACATGTGGGTACTGTGGCGTCTACATCAACATTTTAAGAATTATGATAAATGCAGAACCTGAAATGGATGCTTTTTGAGATCTTCCAATATCTCAGGTCCAATTGCCAATAACGTATAAACGTTGTGACGTTAGCAAACTGAAACATCTAAATAACTCATCACCGACTTTTATCATATTAACTCTACGAAATGTGTGTGATTACAGGGCCAAATCGAAACGATGGCATGGTGATTCTGGTGGACGACCAGATCTGCTACGATTGGTCATCAAATGAACGACCTGACAATGTCACGGACGTCACCTGCAGACGGCCACTATCAGGAACCTCAGTTACCATACGGACGCCACAGGAGCTTCTAACTCTGTGTGAGGTGCAGATATTTGGTATGTACCCAATTATATTCAAATATCAGCAAAATAATCCAGAGGTACCAAACTTTGTTCATGGTCATGTTCATCTGGCTTAAAATAGTTCAGACTTACATACTGACTGACTGAGTTTGGTTTTACGCCGCTTTTAGCAACATTCCAGCCACATCACGGGGGATTTACATACTACTTTTATATTCACATCTGTGATATTCTAGTGGTTCCTTCTGTTCTCCCTACACAAGACAAGATATATATATATAATTCACCATATATATATATATATAACTTTTAAATTCACCATATATATATATACCTGTAAACCAACATATATATGGTGAATCTAAAGTTGTTTTAGTCCCGATATGCCTGAAATATTGCCGATGTGAGGTAAATCCTCCTCACACCCTCACACCCTCACTCACTCACACACTCACACTCTCTCAATTTCTCAATGTACCCAATTATATCCAAATATCATAGCACCCAGAACTGCCCAAAAATGTTTTTAGTATGTTCATCTGACTTCCCATCTTAAGATGTTGAAAACTACTTTCACAACTTCATCTTCCATTAATATGTTATATTGTTAACAAGGCCTCAAATAACATCAATTTACATAAATTGTTTGAACCACGTATAAGGCCACTGTGATAAATCTTGCAAAACCATTCATCAGTGCTTGTAACCTTTGGCTTGACTCTACAACGTAAAGACATGACCAGTCCCCGTCCGTCTGTATTGGATTTCAAAGCAACATAAACATCTGGTCAAAGAGAGATCTATTAGTTGATCCTGCAATGTACCACCAAAGCCCTTTCTCAAAGATTATCCATTAGTAGAATGGGATAGACAGGGTGGATTTAAATAAGTTTCCGTTTCATGGATAGAGTTCAAAGTGAGATCAACTTAAAAAAAATGAAAAAAATGCATTGTTGACAGTGATGGCATTCGTTTATTGGTACAAACATTTCAGGTTTCCCGGGATAATCAGGACTGACCCATACGTTGGGCTGACCATGTCACAAAAAGACATTGTGACACTTGTATCTTGTTTTGGTGACGAGTGCTTACGGGAAAATAAATGTGTACTGGGAAACCCTTTCTTACCTTAACTGTCAACACATTATTGCTACACGCGAGTGACGAGGGAGTGTAATTGAGCCTCTTTGAACATTATGTCAGCGTGTATATCAGTGTTCAACGTACACGCATGTGACGACCAAAACCACTTTTATTTTATAGTTTGCAGTGACGGCTGGTTTGGTGTCGACTGTGACAAACAATGTCACTGTCTGAACAAGAAGGACATGTGTGACAAGATCACTGGATACTGCTCTAGTGGATGCATTTCTGGATTCACCGGTACAAATTGTCAGACACGTACGTACATGGTAGCTATTTCCGTGTATTATTACTGACAATAAAGGACGTATATACTCTTACAAAAAAAGTAGGTGAATTTCATTTTTAATTTACGAACAAAATATCGGATATATCGGAGTCAATCAATGTTGATATGATATATGACTAAATAAATAAATGACTGTTTTAGAGTGCATCACCACTTGCACTTCCTTATGACCACAGTTGTTTGACAGTCATCGCCCTTGAAAGATGATTGGTGTATGAAGTGAAATTTGCATGTGTACAATTTTCATTTTCACGCCAAAAAAACTGGCAGGAAACAAACACTAACAACTGTGTGATGCAAGATGATTGTCAAAATTAATGCTCCACAGTGATAAATTAACCTTCTTGAAAACAGTCAAAATCAAGAATGACACCCTATGTACGTGTATTGGGCTACTGCGTTGTGCATGTGCATTCCATGCGTTATGTTTAGGGATGGTGATAAAATGGTGCGTTCATAAGATGTCTGTCTTTGAAAGGTTTGTTAACGTTAATAAATCCTATCCAAATTGAAATTTCAGGTTCCCTTACTTTGTTTTAAGATTATAGTAAACACGCTCTTTTTCAAAAGGCTACAAATACATTTAATGCGAGACAAAAGGTGAGAAGTTTTCAGTTTTGAGGAGGAGTTTGGCTTTACGCAGTACAATACATAAGTGTGTATTTCGTTGTTTAACGTACACACATGAGGGAACAAATACAATCTGTCTTATATAGTTTGCAGTGACGGCTGGTTTGGTGACAACTGTGACAAACAATGTCACTGTTTGGACAATACGGACGTATGTAACAAGATGACGGGACACTGCCCTAGTGGATGCACTCTTGGATTCAGCGGCGCAAATTGTCAGACACGTACGTGCATGTTATTATTGAATCAGAATATCCAATAAACAAAGTTGCAGTGTATTTTCAACGGCACTGTAGAAGTGAAGAAAGTCGTGAAAGAGAATGAGTATATATATTCAGCCAAACTGAAAACTTGACACTCGGGATGTTTTTGGACTAGATCATTTATTTTAGGTTTAGGACAATAGTTTAGTTGTACATATGTTGTGGACAGAACAGCTTGGCATCAAAGGGGAAAAAAAACGCTAGAACACTTTAACAACGATAAGGTTCATGAATGAAGGTCACAGTGTGGAGAACATTTCGATTGAGGTCTTCTGTAAGGGTTGTGGCCTCCTCTAGTGTCCTTTACAACTACAACGTCTCCTTGTGGATCTTAGAACGTCAGCAAACACACCCCCGAGGAGACGTCGCCATTGCTAAACAAGGGGACGTTGAATATCTTGCAACGGCTGTGGTGGATTGACTTGCTGACGAACACGTCGACCCAGCTCGTCCCAGATGTGTTAGATATCATTGAGGTCGGCGCTACGCGACGGCCAATCCAGAGCTTGAACACCGGCATTTCATAGAAAATTCTGTGTAAGATTTGCCGCATGCGGTATAGCGTTCTCTTGGAACATCAGTCAAGGGTCATGTCTCTGCATAAAGCAGGACAGGTTGCAAAATCTGATCCCTGTACGGGATCTCGAGATTCGTCGCTGAAGACAATCGAATTCCACTGTCTTTCATTGAACATTATGTGTCGATTGCGGTGGTGAAGAGGCGTTAAAATTGTTCCATTATGGGCTCCATTATGGGCACGGATTCGATTTCTGGCAGTTTGTGCAGTTATCCTTCCACCAAATATCTCCCTTCTTGTGGAAGTTGCAATAACAAATTTACTCACATGGGTTGTGTCTGACTCGTGAAGATCCGGTTAGAAATGGTCTTCAGCAACCCATGCTTGTCGTAAGAGGCGACTAACAGGATCGGGTGGTCAGGCTTGCTGACTCGGTTGATACATGTCATCGTATCCCAATTGCGGAGATAGATGTTCATGCTCTTGATCACTGGATTGTCTGATCCAGACTCGATTATTTATAGACCGCCGCTATAGAGTTGACTATTTCTGAGTACTGTGCAAAACTAAACTCACTCACTCACTCTGTGTGTCTGTTTTTTAGAGTCAGCATACCGACACACTGAGTGTTTCTATTTTAGCTTCTTGGTAGTCAGCCGTAAACACAGAGTTAAACCAAGTACTGACGTCTAAATGCTAATGGTACTTTCCCATGACATTATGAGATCATCCAGACGACATTTTGTCTTTAACCACACCAATTCTTTAGGCGCAATCGCTTGCGGTGGTATGTAGAGTCCGGAACGGGAACCTTAGAAACTGGAGGTTAATCTGGTTCATTAATGAATCACGATTTCTTATTTACCGGCGACATGGAAGACAGCGTTTTGGCCGTCTGAGTAATCAACATTCTGCCCCAAATTGCATCGTCTCAAATCGCAAGCGATTGCGCCGATGGAAGTTTCTCAAAACAGGGGCCCACTACTCGCGTTCTTTGTCGAATCCCCACTTCACGCAATCGATTTCCTGACCGTGTGGACAAAAATTCGTCTCAAACCAGGAATGCTTTGTGCAGTCTCCACGACTGTGACAAGACGATGCAGTTTGGTGCATTTGACAGGTCGACAGATTCGATGGAGACAGTGTCATGGTGTGGGGTGAGATATGGAGCACACAAAGGTCTGATTTAGTGGTGGTTCAGAGGAATTGGACAGCAATTCGGTGCATCAGCGAAGTCCTTGCACGTCACATGCTTCCGATTATGGACCGACAAAGGGAGATGTTTCAGCATGACAACGCTACTTCACATACATCACGCGTCACGGTCCGCCACTTTGCCAATTCTAACGTCAATGCCTTGTTTTTAATGCAAATTACACTAGATTAATATTATTCAAATATATCTAGTTTCTATGAATTGTTTCATAAGGAAACGTCGCTCTGAAAAGACCCGCAACTCAGACATCTGTCTACAATGAAGATCCAGAAACTTCCCAGCCACTGAACCTGACAGCGGACTACGCGGTGGATGGATTAATTTCAGATCAATTCAGTGACAGTCCGTGTGCTCGCACTGGTGATGGAGACATGACTCCATCATGGACAGTAGTTCTCAATGCAAGCAGCCATGAGAAAATACACCGCATGAAACTCTATCTTCGCAAAACATGTGAGTATTGTGGAAGTCTATATCAACATTTCATGGATTAGGACAAATGCAAAATCTGAAACGGATGTATTTAAACCATCCAATAATTCATTTGGAATTGCAAAAGAGGTACATTCGTTGTGACTTTAGCAAAGTAAAACATCTAAATAACTCACAGTTAGGCAACACCGTTCACCATTGACATTTATCACAAAATAAGTTCAATTGCAGCACCAAGTCGAAATGATGGCATGGTGATTCTGGTGGACGGACAGATCTGCTACAGTTGGTCATCAACTGAACCTCCTGATAATGTCATGGAGGTCACCTGCAGACAGCCACTTTCAGGAAACACAGTTACCATACGGAAACCACAGGAGTTTCTGACTCTGTGTGAGGTGCAGATATTTGGTATGTACCCAATTATATCCCAAATATCAGCATAATAATCCAGAGGTACCAAACTTTGTTAATGGTAATGTTCATCTCACTTAAAATAGTTCAGACCTACATACTACTTTTATATTCACATCTGTGATATTCTAGTGGTTCCTGCTGTCCTTCCTACACAAGACAACATATATATATAGAAAGTATTTGAGAAAGCGGAATTAATACCATGTGGATTTAAAGTTCAATTGTTCGTCGATGTTTTCGTTGGGCCAACGATGTTTTGCACACGCTGGCCCAATCTTGTTTGTTTATGCCTCAATCAGCAATATCCCTTCTCGTCGCAGTTGCCTGTTAATGAATAACTCTTAGGAATCAAGTAAAAAAAACAAATGATATACAACCAGATTATTCACAGATCGTGACCACCCGAACCATTCCAGACCAGCACATGCTATAAGCGGCTGGAGAGTTGATCTTTCAACATTTTTTCAGTGTGTATTTCAGTGTATTTAGGCGACCAATACCATCTTTAATATATAGTTTGCAGTGACGGATGGTTTGGTGACAAATGTGACAAACAATGTCACTGTCTGGACAACAAGGAATTATGTGACAAGGTGACGGGACACTGCTCTAGTGGATGCACTCCTGGATTCAGCGGCGCAAACTGTCAATCAGGTACGTACATGTTAATTATTACCAATAAAATTAGATGCAGTGTATTTTCACAGTCAATGAACATATATTTAAACAAAAGCACTAGCTCCTTTTCAAAATGTCACAAGTACATTAAATATCTAACCAAAAATGAATAGTGTTTAATCTGTTCAAGACATACTCGAATGAAGGAGTATCGCATTACGTATCCTTACACAATGTGCCATTGTATATTTCGCTGTTTAACGAACATACACGACTGGATACTTTCTGTAATAAAGTTTGCAGTGACGGCTGGTTTAGCGACAACTGTGACAAACAATGTCACTGTCTGGATAACAAAGAAGTGTGTGACAAGATCACTGGACACTGCACTAGTGGGTGTATTCCTGGATTCAGCGGAGCAAACTGTCAGACACGTACGTAAGTAAAGCAAGATTTATGGATGTAAACTTCTTGCTTTTCTTATGCATTCCACTTCTAAATGCACTTCAAAGATTAGACATGCACGTACATGTAGTTTTTTTTACCCACAATCACCAAAATGGTGCAATGTATGTAAAAAAAATGACACAATGTATATGACAAACCCACTCATTTTCGAAATGCCACATTTACATTAAACGTTTGACAATGTTCAGTAGATTTTTAGATACTAGAGTGAGGGGCAGTTTTGATTTACGTATCCTTGAACAATATTTCAGGGTTCACTATTACCTGTGTTTTATAGTTTGCATTGACAGCTGGTTTGGTGACAAATGTGACAAAAAATGTCACTGTCTGGATAACAAGGAAGTATGTGACAAGGTGACGGGACACTGCTCTAGTGGATGCACTCCTGGATTCAGCGGCGCAAATTGTCAATCAGGTACGTACATGTTGTTTACTCAGAATTACCAATAAAATTAGGTGCAGTGTATTTTCACAGTCAATAAAAATATATTTAAACAAAAACACTCGCTCCTTTTCAAAATGTCATTGTGTATTTCGGTGTTTGACGAACATACACGACTGGATAATTACTATGTCTGAAATAAAGTTTGCAGTGACGGATGGTTTGGTGACAACTGTGACAAACAATGTCGCTGTCTGGACACCAAGGAAGTATGTGACAAGATCAATGGACACTGCTCTAGTGGATGCACTCCTGCATTCAGCGGCGCAAATTGTCAAACACGTACGTACAAAATAGCCAATAAACAAGAATAAAGAGTATTGTCGACGACATTCTAGAAGTGAGGAAAATCGTAAAAGGGATGAGTATTTCTTTAATTTTAAAACCTGATAATCCCACCGTGAAAACCAAACTTACAGGTATATGATCATATAACTTTCCGAATATAGTATTCATTGTTGACAGTACATATTATTCTCTGCTTAACAGAAACAAGCATTAGGCTAACTAAGAAATGAAATTTGTCCTTGTACAAAAAGATTTTCTGATTATCTGAGATGAAAACGTTTTAATCCAACAATGCCCCAATATTAATTACATGTGATATCTAGATTTCATAAATATTACACTAAATCATATGGTATATTTTGTATTTCCCTTTCTCAGTAAAGTACACATTCAAGCAGAGATTACATTAAAACTGCTTAGTGTGTTATGCACATTTGAGGGATTGCCTTCAATATGTTACGGCTCTTAATTCCACTTAATTTTTGCCTACATCAAACAGATTTGAACCCAGTGAATAACCAAGGCTCTGAATTTGCAGAACAACTTCATTTTGTTGCGTCTTTGGCGATAGTTTGCATGTAACGTCCTTACATGTTTGCAAATCAGTTAATTGCCAACACTGCATTTTCAGCCCGCTCCTTAAATACTGACCAACGAGCTTCTAGTCCCATGACGTTAGCAGTTGGAATTTCATGTGGAGTTGTCATATTGATCATTGTACTGGTGGCTTCTCTGTGGATCAGGAGGTGAGCAACAGCGTATATCGGTCTCTTATTAGTAGCGAGCAGTTATTGAATGGGGGTGTTAAAATGTTCTTTTCTTTTACTTTCAAGATTTATAATACGGGACAAGGACAGACGTGTGTACAGTCTATTCAATGTCCTGGTATGTACAGGAACCGCCTGAAAACAAACCAGATACCAACATGTTGCCGGTCGATTTTTTTATGAATGTATCTTATTCTCTATGTATTCAATGTATATCCAGTTAACACCTATTATTTATCATCCAAACATGTAGTATAACATCTATAGAATAAAGAAATCTGTTGTTTTGGTGGCAAGATTGTCAGAACTTTAATTGTTGATTTTTTAAGAGTACGTACGTGAGTGAAGAGTATTAGAAAAAATGTTGTGAACAGGATTCCCTACAACCACTTAGTGATGACTCGCAATCGGAGAGAGAACATAAAGCAAATAACACCAAGTACCCACTTCAGTCGTTTCTAACTGAAATCTGTGATTTCGGCGAACCTATTCTGTCCTGCGATTTGAGTGTGTACTTTTGTTATGACACAAATGATATGAAACGGTTGCCATTCTAATTGATTTGAATTCAAAACCACATTCTCGAGGACACCTCAGGTGGCGACTTCATGTTTTGCATCAACTGTAACTCTTTCTTGATGTTGCTTATGTAGGTCAGTCTATTCAAATACAAGAGACGATCTAGTTTAACGAAAGAGTTCTCTTTTTGCTCAACATGGTACCATTCCATGACGCATGGAAATGTTGAATGAAGTTTAATTTTGCACATTTCAGGCTGCAGATGAAAATCAAAGCGTTAGAAACGACACGTGATGAACCGTACGCCTCTCTGGATCAGACCACAATGGAACAAATATCAGAAACGTGTTATACAGAGATGGCTGAGGACAGATATGATGCTAGATATATCAATTCACCAGTGCGATAAATACTCTGAAACAACTTCAATGAAATGTTGAATGGATCCACAATAATCGCTTATTCTTAACCAAAGCATGCAGTCTTTACTCTACCCTTGTTCTCTGTCTGTGTTGCTTCCACTTTATAGCATAATAGCAACTTGTTACAAATCTCTGCCAACAGCAGGATCGACTGTACGATCTGGCATGTATATAAAAATGAAACACTATCAAATGGTAATAATGCTGAAAGCATGTGCAGCAAGGTCAACTGTTCACCCGAAAAAGGATACATACAAAACGAAGTCATACTTAGGTTGTTTATGCATAAAAAAACAACAACAACAAAAAAAACAGCATCAAAAACAAAACAAATAGACAAAGGTATTTTCTTCCTCAATTGGCTGATATGAATCATGTTGAACTATTTTTATTATTAGCCGAATGATAGACCCTCGAAATAAGTCCGTTTGTGCATAAATGACTTCTGATGATATTTGCCTTCATCTTTGCCAAACTGTCCTGAACCTCTGTAATCAAAGACGTATCCATAATCATTGTTGTAACCGATGCGTCAGCTTTTGAAATGTTCTCCACATATCTACCATAAAATGTTTACTGAAGCCTTGACTCTTGGAAGCTTTATTGAACAACTATTGAGCGTGATAGTATGGCGCACTTTGAAATCTCGATTGCATTTTAAATATAGGCGTGGACTGCAGGATATTGCTGGTCATACTTGACCACTGGAAAGTTAAAATCATCCCTCTCGTATCACAGTCTTGATGAGATTTCTTTGTCGCTCTGACTCTTTATGCATATATTTCATTATGAAACACACGAGAAGGTCTCACTAGTGTGCCTTATGTGAAGTTATTCAAATTCACTGTTTGATGGTTATTGAACGATAACAGACAATCAATATACATTGAGACTTTTGTTAAACTTTGCAAATTACCTTCTTTTGATTTTTGCAGCAGTTGGGATGCATACTTCTTGTCCACATGTTACTTCTCATTTTTCAGAGATGTTATTTATGTTCTTAAACTATATCACTTCACATATTATTTCTCAATAAACTTCAGATGACATTTGCTTCCTTTTTCTTCTTCCATTGTCTGAAACTCTTAAAATAGATATGTAAGTGTACCTATGCTCACCACCTTTATTAAGTGAAGGATCAAGCAATGCCACTGTACAGTTGGTTGCAATATATTGTTAGTTATATTTTTTGTTAATGAGTTGTAAAATTGTAAAATGAGTGTTTATGACTAATGGAAAATCGGAATATTTAACCACTCTTTTCACAATTGCTTAATACAATTTTGATTAATTTTGATAGCGTTAAGAAATAGTGTTTAAACTAGTCAACTTGGGGGAATAATATCAAGCAGATACTGGGACAATATTTAAGAAACCACTGATAGGAAG
This sequence comes from Haliotis rubra, assembly GCF_003918875.1. Taxonomy (NCBI): domain Eukaryota; kingdom Metazoa; phylum Mollusca; class Gastropoda; order Lepetellida; family Haliotidae; genus Haliotis; species Haliotis rubra. The sequence goes on along the minus strand of NW_025765136.1, from coordinate 103,198 downwards.
CATCGAAATTATTGTTACCTAGGAAACAGCATATTGTAAATCCTAACGACTGATGATCATGATTTCACGAATACGTGTTTATATGACATAATGACTGCATGCATGACTGCCATTTTCCACAATACAGAAAAGAAATGATTATTTATAGATATGACACACCATATGTTCTCTGACATCTGATATATACACATATAACATATATAAAACAATGAGTGTAGGATTATGCAGTGTACCGCACTGTTTTGCAATTATTTATGTGATAACGTTTGCTAAAGGAAATCGAAAGCCATAATATGAATTGTCAGTCCCGTTGATCTCTTAAGCGTTAAAAATTATTAATGGTGGGGCTGGTTACGTCCCTTGGCCTTAGGACTAGTATACGTTAAGGATCGACTGAGTTTTGCTGTTTTGTCAACATGGATTATAGCCTGTTGTATTATTTTGTAGATTAGCTTATAGTTATGCCCTTTAACAACTCATAAGACAACATAAAGACTGCAATGTGAACTCTCAGGGTTCAAATTACCAAATATAATAGCGAAGCGTACTTAAAATGAGAAATATGTCCGATATCTGTGACAATTCATTCACGCACTGAAGTGTTAATAAAATCTCAGTAGCCACATTGTTTACATCTTATGGCTGCATTTAGAAAGTTCAAAGTAAAACATACGTTATGACATCGTCTATTATGTTCACTGGGGATTCATTTGCGTATGGTCGATAACACACACACGGGCACAGAAAAGGTGTCTATGATTCTCTTAATGGGCCCACGCCTGTAGGGTAAGAACAAAACAGCACAACCCTGCAGCGGTACGTAAGTTCTGCATGGGCAGGGTGTCCGAATACAGACAATGTCGTCTCATGAATACATCCAAGATTTATTTGTTTGCTTTTTTTCAAAACATTTCTTTATGTATGACAAATTCATGAATTTAGACTATGTCCTGTTGTCAAGGACGTTCACTGCACATTGTAGCTCTTACTTTGACTTTGGTGTTTTACTACTAGGTAAAACATATGCCTAATGGACACCTTTAAACAAAATAATCTGAATACAAACTTAATAAGCAAAGAAACTTTTATTATAGATGCACACAACAAAAATTCGGAAAACATATCCGTGAAATCAACCACAGTCCATCGATATCGATTGTTAACCGAGACATTGAGTTTGTTATATACTTCATAATCATCACAAAAAACGATTTTACGCTGATGTCTTGTTACTGATGACAGGATGAAGTTGTGAAGCTGAATGTCATCTTTTTCTGTGATAGTGCAAGCTGTTTGTCACTGATGCACACGTTGAAGCTATACGTCAGTCATAAGCTGAATATCATGGTTTTTTTCCGTGACACTGCCAGCTCTTTGTCACTGATGCACACGTTGAAGCTATACGTCGTTCATATGCTGAATATCATGTTTTTTTCCCCGCGACAGTGCAAGCTCCTTGTCACTGATGCAAACGATGACGTAATACGTCAGTGAGACGCTGAATATCATGTTCGCTTTTCCACGATAGTGCAAGTTTAGTGTCACTGATGTTCACGATAAAGTTATACGTCGGTTTGACGCTGAATATCATATAGTGCGTGGACTTTGTCAGTGATGCACACGATGAAGCTATATCTAAGTCAGATGCTGAATATCATGTTTTTCCGTGATAGTGCAAGCTCTTGTGCACGATGACGTTACATGTCAATCAGACGTTGAAAGTCATGTTTGGTTCACTCACCTGATAAGTCTTGGCCACGAGTCGATCCAAAAAGAGCCCATGTAAACTGTTCAGATGAATATTGAAATAATGCTTTGACATTGTTTATTGGAGATGCTTTCATCCTATCTACGGACTTGACCAATTCAAGTAAAATATGTTCAGATACATGCAAATGTTTCCAACGGATTTTTGTGTTTATTGAATATTAGACGGGTCTTTAAGGAGCAAAAAATCCATTTTCCCGCCGCACTCAGCAATATTCAGATATGAGGGCGGCTTGTACATAATCGTGTCTGCACAAGACAACCCAGTATTTAAAACCATGAGCAGCGATGAATGCAACTGGTATTCAATGATATACTGTCAAACAGACCTCGAGCCTGACGACCTGATCCATGCAGTCACCTCTTACAACAAACATAGGCTGCCCCGCAGGTTCAGATACTCCGTTAAAAGCGGAACCGACTATTCAGTGTAGAGATAAGTCAGATTATTGTTTCTGTGATGTAGACTGTCAAATTGATAAACAAATGTGCGTAACTTACACAATGGTGATGGTGTCTATATGAAGAGTGATGTCATTTTAACGTATATAACTATGTGATAAGCAAGACGGCCTACTCCCATTTGTGACAGCTCCCAATTGTGAGACTCCCAGTTATGAGACAGTGGAGTAGGTAATTAACAAAGAAAACACACCATACTCCCCTGTCTGATGGAATGGATTAACCCTAGCTAATTACTGATTTGCTATGTAACTGAATCTTGTGGAAGTCTTAATGAAACTTACTAAGATAAATTGATTAACATAAACTTTGTGTAGGTAACTTCGTGAGCATTTGAAAGAGAAATTAATTTACCTACACAGATTTACATCCGTCTCCGAAACTACAAGATATAGTTTAGGAAATAACTCTGAAATACAAGTTTACACTCGAACTGCCTCTGATGCCAACTACTTTTTACCCGGCACTACCCGTTTTCACCTGGATTGCCTTTTTGAACGGAAACAAAGAATTTACTCCTTGTGTAAACCAGAAAATAGTTGAATCTGTCAACGATTATATCATCAAGACACAACGCTTCAAATTTTCTCAGGAAAATACTTAAATTAACTCAACAACCTTCTCATGATTGATTTATGTTCCTACAATAACTTGTTAGACACACACAACTGTAACTCTCTAATTATGACTACTTAGAGAATAGTTGTATATGATGTATACTTAAAAATATATTTCTGCAATAGTCAATATCGATGACGTCACATCCTCCATTTCATTTTGTATTTTATGTTGCATGGGTGCTGTGTTAACAAGTAAGCAGTAATGCGTGCTCACCAATCCCAATTTATTTTCATAAATAATAATAAAATATGTTTAAACCAAAATTACTTTCAAACTTCATAATAGTCTATTTCTTCTGTGTAAATAGAATCTTTGATAATCTATTTCATTAATCTACTCATCAATGACTCCTGTGGGTACTCTTCAACAACTGGGCTGATCCCACTTTCATTGTAGGGATGTGGAAACACCAACTATGTGCACTGAACCATTAATTTATGTGTCTCACAACTGGGAGCTCTCACAAATGGGAGGACACCAGCAAGACACATCATCGGCCAGCGATATCTGTAATTGTATGTAGAGACCACAAACGTACTCAGGCACCAGCTTATCTACGAGAAGAATAAGGACTACATAATCGAACGTAGGCGCCTCCTCAGGATAGAGGTGTAAGGAGGGGCGTTTTATTAAATATTGGTGTGTACCTAGGTATATATAATGAGTAGTCTACACTTCGTGAAAGTTGAACCCCCGGAAAGTCGTTTTCTGAGAAGCTGGCAGCTGGATGTAGGTAAAAGTATAGATATCGGTGTCCTCAAACCTCTGATTGTTGGCGAACTCTATAAGGCACTGGAAGACCTGGAGTGCTTCGCATTTTCAATCATGGTGAAAGTAGGGTTTGATGTACCGTGGACTGGGCACACTTGGGATTACTTTGATGATGGACTAGTAGATGTGTATCAACACGGGGAGATAGATATGATTGTCGATGCCTCGTTGCAAAAAATACAAGAAACCCTACTACTCTGCGCATGTTCCGGGTTGGTTGAGGGTATAATCGATGAGGTCTATCTAAATATATATTAAGGAATTTATAGGCGCCTCCTTTATTTTTTTATTAAGATAAGGTTGGAAGAGTTACCTCCCTTCCCTAGCCAGTGGCCCAATTAGAGATTGTTATGCTTAGGTGTAAACAATGTCTACTGTCCCGGATCTATGGTTCTTGCGGACTAAACACGCTATAGGTAATTATCTGAGGGGCTGGCGGATGAATGTAGACCAGAACATAGACATTGACGATATCAAATCCCAGATCGCTGACAAAGTCAACGAGGAACTGACCGACCTGGGGAGCCTCAAATTCCAAATCACGGTAAAAATGTCGCTCGATAAACAGCAGGCAGACGGCAGCACCGAGCATGTTAAGCCTTACTTCAGGGGTAAACAAGAAGTGGCGACTCAACCCGAGATGATAGACAAGTCCATCAACACCTCGCTTGAACAAATATGAGAGTACCTGGAACGCTACACCCACAGGGGTTCCGGGTGGGCAGTGGATAATATTGATACGGTCTACCTGGACATAGCTAACTACGTACCGTTCAGAGGTGGATCGTACCTGGACTTACCCCCCTACTACAAGAAAAAACATGCCATGGTCAACGTCAAAAACAGAGGCGACGATTGCATGAGGGTAGCGATCAGATCTGCCTTGTTTCCAGTCGACGTACATTCGGATAGACTTTCCAGCTATCCCGAAGATGATGGGCTCAACCAGGACGGCATTGACGAACCCAGCCCCATATCTCAAGTTACCAAAATCGAAAAACAGAACAACATAGCCATTAACGTCTTCGGACACGAAAAGGCAACAAAACGATCATGCACAGGATCAGCCCAATGGAGGGCCGCAAGACGATCAATATATTCATGATCCAGCGAACTGATAACTGTCAATACGTCTGGCTAAAACACTTCAGCAGGGCGTTGCAAGACCAGTTGGCACATGTCGGGAAAAAAACACTTCTGTGAACGATGCCTGCACGGCTCCAACCGAGCCAACCTGCTGGAATCACACCGGGAGGATTGCCTAGGCGTGGGGCAGACGGCCATACGAATCGACATGCCCAAGGAAGGCGATAACAGCCTAAAATTCGACAACCACAAGAACCAGATGCCCGTACCTTACACCATCTATGCCGACTTCGAAGCCCTCATCAAGCACGTTGACACCACTATCGAGCTATCCACAGGCAAGAGCTTCACACAAAAAAAGGCTGGATCACGAGGCCTGTGGGTTCGGGTACGTGGTCGTCCGATGCGATGGACAAACGAATGCTCCCGTGGTGTACAGAGGCCCTGACGCGGCTGAAAAGTTTCTAAAGTGCTTGCAACAGGAAGAGAAAACCATCAGGGCTTCGAGTGGACATCTGAAATGGTAAACGTCATTAGCATACTGCCGGATTCGGGGAAGGGTTACATCCTCAAAGTGGACTTGGAGTACCCAGCAGCATTGCACTCTGCCTACAACGGCTACCCCCTGGCTCCCGAACGGTTGACGGTGGACCCGGACTGGATGTCCGACTATCAGTGGGACTTGTTGGGGAAGAATAAGCTACCCAACGTCGAAAAACTTGTACCCAACTTGATGAACAAAAACAAGTACATCGTCCACTATTGCAACCTGCAGCTGTACCTGTCGCTGGGTATGAGGCTGACTAAAATTCATAGGGTGCTCAAGTTCGACCAAAGCCCCTGGATGGAGCCCTACATCAGAACGAACACCGAGCTGAGAAAGCTGGCCCCCAGTGACTTGGAGAAGAACCTCTGCAAGCTCATGAACAACTCGGTGCTCGGCAAGACGATGCAGGACTTGCAAAAATGCGTGACCGTGAAGCTAGTCCAGTCGAAAGAGGAAGACAAGCTCAGGAAACTGATAACCAGCCCTGCATACAACCGGAGCAAGATATTCACCGACGATTTTGTTGCCCTGCACATGAGGAAGAGCCACATCAAATTCAACCGGCCCATCTACGTGGGGATGAGCATCCTAGACCTCTCCAAGTACCTGATGTACGACCTCTACTACAACAAGCTCAAGAAGTTGTACGGCGACATGTGTGAAGTGCTGTACACGGACACCAATTCCCTGCTGATGGAGATTCGAACTGAGGGTGTGTACGAGGACATGAAGAAACACATGCACCTGTACAAAACCAGCAACTACCTGAAGGACCACCCCATGCACAGCACGGTTAACAAAAAGGTCCTTGCCAAGATGAAGGACTAAAGCGCCGGCACACCCATTGCCCAGTACATAGGCTTGAGGCCCAAGATGTAGTCTATCCTGAAAGCCAACAACGGCGACATCCGGAAGTCGAAGGGGGTCAAGCAGTATGTGGTGAAACAACACATCAGACACGCCAGGTTCAAGGAGGCCCTGTTCATGACCCGCAACTTCAGGCATCAGATGAACACGCTGGGAAGCGACGGACACAGAATATACGGACTGATGATAAACAAGACCTCCCTGTCGTCAATGGACACAAAGCGTTGGATAGCCATCGACGGGATCAACACGTACGCATACGGACACGAAAAAATTGAACCAAAAAAATAGATGTATAAGTGGTATGTGCAGTGGAGAGTCTGACAAAGGCTTTACTAACAAAAAGAAGCTTATGTCAGACGTGGTCCAGACTTGGTCCTCCACAGATAAAGTCAACTGTCAGACGTGGTCCAGAACTATCATTGTATATACTACTTGAATTTTTACCCAATAAGCGACGTAAAAAAAATACATTTTTACTGTATCGTTTACTGTGATACAGCCATTGCGAATCTCAGTGCTATCCCCCACCTTCTTTATTCTATCCAACAAATGTAAACTTCAATCTTCAGAAATGATCTAGGCAGGGACACCAGACTTTAGCCTTCAGTACAAGAGTGCCTTCATTCAAATGCCGATTTATACCACTTTTCAATTTGTTGATCCTCGGGTGCATTTACTCATCATCTGTTTATAGAAAGGTGCCTCGCAAAGTTTGTTTGATTTGTTTTGTATTTTTGTTTTTTGTTATTTGTTTGTTTTGTTTTGTATAAAATTAAAATAGCTCTGAGTTCACAGACACTTTGTATTTCCCCCCGGGCATTGGATACCAATCTCAACGACACACATCGTATTATATATCCCAACTCCCTGGGGACCATACAACTCTTGCAGCCACTAGGCGCACCAAGTTAATGAGACTTTTCATCCGTACGAGGTACCCATTCACATCTGGATGGACTGGGACACTACTTTGTCCAAGTTTACTGCACTGTGCTGTACTCACAACTAGGTGTGTGCACATATTCATGTGGCCAGCATCTGGTCATATACCAACGGATTTGTGGGTTCTTTTAAGTGCACAGGAGGTACGTAAGTCCCAAAATTTATACTTACCAGATTATTTAAACGTGTAGTATTTTTTTAAATTTTAAATTATGGCTAGATTTTACTATAATAGCCAGTGGCTGAAGGGATGGCGTAAATCAAGCTAGGGTCCATGTAGGTAGCAAAGGCACTGTAATCCCCACGGTCCCTAGTATGGTGATCTACCTTCAGTTGCTGGTGATCTATAGCTCACATTTACATTGTATTATCCAAAAATAGTTTTCTATTTCTTAAGATATATGCTAGCTAGTTTTAACTCATTTTGTGATAATCTAGTAATTTTACTGTCCTTCAGACAGTGCTTTATATATTATATGTATGTATTATGGATTTAGAACTAGTTTAGTCGTGATATGGCTGAAATATTGCCGATGTGAATTTAAATCTTAACTCTCTCACTTACTCACTCACTAACGTCTCTATTCTCTGTTACTATCATGGAAACCATATTTCAGCCATATCATGACTTAAAAGGGTCATATATAAAAGCTTATAATGTTACATCTTATATCTGTCTGCGAAGGACAGTACTATTTAGGACTTTACAAAATAAATACAAATTATAGATCACCAGCAACTGAAGGTAGATCACCATACTAGGGACCATGGGGATTGTAGTGAAATTTAGCCAACATTTTTTTAACAACAAATATTCTACGATTAAATTTTTTTTGAAGAAATTTGAAAGTTTTGGGACTTACAGTCTGTTTGAGTCAGAAACGAACCGATGAACTGCAAATTTTATCGATTGTACAAAATTACCACATAAATATAAATAGTACACATGTTTATCATTTACTAATACCCAACAGTTTTCTTATATTTGAAAATTTTCCGGACTCCACCAAAAAAGTTCTTTTAGAAACTATCATCATTGATAACGCAAAAGTTATCGCGGCGGGGTGAAACCACAGAAACGGAACAGCCAGTCATGGCGGAGGACATTTCAAAATCTATTCCGGGAAATCTATTCTCGTCTGTTGTAGTGTCATAGTCACGACTTAAAGGGATGACAAGTGGTCCCACAGTTGTCTGTTGTAAGCCATCCCGAGACCAGTAACCTTGTTCAATGACATTAGCTACCTTGTTGACACAGTTTTGCCAAGTTTCAGTCGTGATTTTGTTAAGGGATTCCTTAACCAAAGCCTCTACGTCACGTAATCTAAAAGTTGTGTTTGATCTGGCAACATGTCCTTTGACAATACCCCATATCATTTCAATGGGGTTAAGGTGACGGTGATAGGGTGAAAGTCACAGAATATCGTGACCCTTACTTTTTCTGTAACTGTCAACTTTGTAGAAAGGTTCACCTTTGTGGGTTTTTATGATCTCATATAGCCGAGGCTTCGTTGCCTTTGAAGGCCGAGCGATCTGATATTTGTCGAGCCATGATATCATATAACCTTTACAACTGTTCGATGTCGGGGCTTTACTGTCGGGGTCCTGCACGCTGTGTTATGGAGCATTGTCCATTACGATAAAAGACTTCTCTGGTAGAGCTGGTACCAACTTGTTTTTAACACAATCGAGGAAAACCGCACCATTCATCTCGGAATAGTAGTCTCTGTTATCTGTGGAAATTGCCCTGAATACCAAGCCGCAGCCTGGGAGAAAGCCTTTGCTGGAGCAACCAGCATGGAGAAGGATTGGTCTCTCTCCTTTCCCTAGAGGCAGCTTTCTTACGTGTCCCCTTATCACCCACATCGGGTACCCACTGACTGCTGGCAGTGTGCGAGGCATTGATCCAGGTCTCGTCCAAGTACACTTACTCGGAACCTTCCTCACGCTTCTTCTTTATAACCCTGAGAAAATTATTTCTCAAGCGAAAGGGTACTGACCTATTCTCCCACGAAATTTTCTTATAACTATACCCGAAAGAGTGTAAGAGTCGCCAGAGTGTGTACTTTGATACTCTGAGGTTGTGTTCTTGCTTCAAATGCTTTTTTTAAAACTTTTCAGCAACATGTATTTGTTTTCAGAATAGAGCTGGTTGATAGACTGCCTTACAAGGTTCTTTTGAAAGTTGTCCAAATGTTTTAATTTGTGTGATTTTGACCCCTACCTGCTTCGCATCACCCTCGCAATGTTTGTGTTCCAAAACATTTGTCAGTACTCTTGCTGATACTCCTAAAGCTTTGCCCGCTTACGGAATTTATTCATGGCATAAAATGGTTTGCCCCTTTCGGCTTCAGCACGGAAAAAATCGTACACTTTAATCATCAACTGTTTCACGTCAGCATTTCATCAGGCACGAGATAGTGGCTGTTACGTTTCTGCGGTTTCACCCCGCCGCGACAGATAACAACTTTTGCGTTTTCAATGATGATAGTTTCTTAAAGAACGTTTTTGGTGGAGTCCGGAAAATTTTCAAATATAAGAAAGTGTTGGGTATTAGTAAATGATAAACATATGTACTATCTATATTTATGTGGCACTTTTGTACAATGATAAAATTAGCAATTCATCGGTCCGTTTCTGACTCAAACGGACTGTAGGTATCCTCTCAGGAGGACAATAATTTTACAATACTTTAACCAGCCTCTGACCGTCTGATGTGCAACCTGCAATCTATCTATATTAAAAATCAAATATCTACACACTATTAATTAAATGAATTAATTAATGTTAATTCAATTTCCAAAACAGCTCGAACTTGTGTCATTTGTATAGAGTCCCCATGGTCCCTACTATGGTGATCTAACTTCAGTTGTTGGCGATCTATAGCCTGTTTTTGCATTGTATTGTCCTTTATAGTATTGTTGGTTTTATTACTAGTTTTAAATATCTATCTATTTATCTATCTATCTATCTATCTATACGGATCTTCTCCAACATGTTTCACTTTTATCTTCAGGGAGAAGAAGATATAAATGGCTGTAATATTGCCGATGTGATGTAAAATTTTAACTCACTCACTCATTTGTATAGAAAATGTGTATGGTTGCCCTGCTAGGCAACTAATAACACACCAGTAGATTTATGCACAAAGCACACGGGCCTGTGTATTTCCGTATTTCCGAACGTCTTTCCTGTGTTTCACGAAATTCGCTTCCCGGTAGCCCAACAAGTATTGTATTTACGATGCAGCTGTGAAGTGGTGATTTGAATTTGTGATGTGAGAGGTGAGTAGTACAATTACATAGATTTGCTATAATCCGTTTTGTGTATATCAGTGAAGGAACCTCTCGTGATTATTTATGCGTGTCGGAGGTAGATTTTACATGTGACTCTGTCCAATTATTGTCCTATTACATAGATATTACTTGATAATGAACACACACTGTTACCTTTGTTCTGCTACATTGTGATTTATGAACTTGACTAATCTCGACTAAGGTCTTTGCTGGTGAAAATGTGGCTGAAGAAATATTAGTAAGCAAAGCGGTTTTGATTGTTATGTATAACATACACTGTCCCCCCTTTAACGTGTCCATGCAAAGGATAAATATAGACACTATTAATGTAAGCAGCCTTAGGGCTGTGAATCTCACATCTGAGTGGGTGTCCATTTTCGGTGTAAGTGGAGTATATTTTTCAGTCAAACTTTGATATCTTAAGAGACTATTTGTTAGTCCTATCTTCATCTGGTGCAAACACTACCTTTTGCACCACCAACCAACTCTACGCTATATGCTAGCGAATGTAACAGAGTGAACATCATCTAAACATAATATTGAAAATGTACAGGGATATTTCCTTGCAAAACATTCATTCCATGGAAATATTAGTTGAAACTCTGTTATCGAGAAAGGCTATAGTTAGGTACGGGTCAGGTCACTGAAAAGGAATCTGAAACTCGGCAAATACAATCCGGAATTATGAGCCAGAGCACTTGAGAACGAAATGTCATTAATATTCTGTGAGTATTTTGTTACGGTTTTGAAATTACCGAGATAAAGGCTTGTGGGTCCCTTTAAACCAGCAAAATAAAACAGAAAAATGTCTATAAAGTTCAATTATATACCCAATAAACAAACAAGGTTACACTGAATGACATTACAGGTTCCTGATACAATACAATTGGGTCACATATCTAAAATATTAACTTATCAAAGTCTTGATATTCCCAGTAAAAACAGATGTACTGATTGAAGATTATGGACACCTGTCTTGAAAGGTCGATTTTTGGCAGACTGATGAGCGTAAATCCAAAATCCTCCACTCAGACATCTCAGCAAACATCCCTTATATATCTATTATACAGTTCTAGGGAATTCTAACAAAAAGCTATGGCACACCACCACCATCGAGAAATTACTGGAATCCAACGGTCTTCCACCAAAGACCGAAAGTAATGCAAACAAATGGAAGTAGCTCCTAAGATTACTCTAAACAAGTAAAATTATAAGTTCAAGATGCGAGTTCAAATCCAAAATCAACTTTTGTGACAAATAATAAACTAAAAGTTACTCATCATAACGATATCTTTAAATAAGCAATGTACTAGGTTGTTCCCTCCATATATATGCTGTATTGCATACCTCCTTACCTAGTCAATAGTTGAGAGTGAATATATATCTAGTAGGTAATGTTTTTATGTCATTACTATCACAATACGTTTGCTCTGAGAAATGTTAATCTTCAGAAATTCTTTCGTCATATCTACGTTCCTTCATTGTTTTGTTCATTCATTTGTTAATTCATTGGCTCATTCACTGATTGATTCACTAATTCTGGCTGAAATACAAAGTAACATCCTTGTAAAATCTAGAGTGGTCACTTTGCTTAATTGATCGTTTTAGATAAGTGCCACATCAAATAGCACTCTGAAGGACATTCAAAAGGATCTACACGTCTTTACGGGATATTAGGTTTCGGTGGCATCAAACATGATTATCAAATTGTAATACTGTTCGTTTCTAATATCGAATCTAGTATCTTTTTCTTAACATTCTGTTAGGTTGACTGCATACAATTAGCATTGTTGTACAATTACCACTTGGTTCATCATGAATAATTACAAAGTAACTACAATGATAGTACTGAGACGAGAGACAACACAAATACAATGGCAATACAGCATAAAAGCACACAATTATTATATTCACCTAGCCTGGTCGAGCAGTGATCAAGCTTGACAAAATTGAATGAGAATGGGAATCCTGGGTGAAATCGATCTTCATATAACAGTTACATTTATCAACAAACACATCACTCCCTCTAATTACACTGAACAGAAATAATGTAATACAATTTCAGAACTGTTGTATTATGAATTACATGCCACATAAAAGTTCGGTTGTTCAGAAAATTAAAAAAATTATTGTGACTGTAAGTCAGAATGTTTTCACGTAGTTTGTTTCAGCATTATCAATTACAAAGAAATAATTCCGATTGTTTTAATTTATTTAGGTTTATTGGTTAACAGTATTACTATTTTTTACTTTAGGGTGCCTAAACAAAATTATCTTGTGAGCGAAATGTGTTCCGTAGACGTCAAGGCTCGCAAGAAGAGCTTAAAAGTGATGGCTACACAATGTGCAAATATCAGAAAGATTTGAACGATATGTATTTTCTTGGTATATCATTGGAGTGAGTTCTATAAAACTCAGTTAGTTAAACCAGTTATGAATCTATTTCTAAATCTATTCCGGATGTATTTTTGTTACGGACATGCCCGAAATGTAAACTGGCGTCCAAAAGAAACGCCACCAAACAGTTTTCTTCACTAAAACACAAAAAAAGCAAATTATGGTAACAAGTAGTGTTGTATTGTAAAACACAATCAGTCAGCAACAGTTCTTGAAACTTTTCAGCGAGAAAAACGAAACATTTCGTGTTCTGAAGGCACATGGATGACACAGGGGTGCAGTGTCCAGTATTTGATCGCCAACGCTGATTCGTCTTTAAGGTCTCAAACTGTCCTGAACAACACAGATGATTCAGTATCGTGTGCGACCCCAAAGCACAGTGATGCAGGCTCTAACGCGGCATCGAACTGAGTATGTGAGCCTTCTGACGTCATCATTAGGGATTTGCGCCATTCCTCTTGCAGGGCAACTGCCAAAGCGTCCCTAGTCAACATTTCCGAATACGTTGCCCCAGTTAGTCCCAGAGGTGTTCGATTGGAGACAGATCGGGTGATCTCGATGGCCACTGTAGCAGGTTGACATTGTTAGTGTTGAGGAAGTCACTAGTGATCCGAGCTGTGTGAGGTGTGGCGTTGTCCTATTGAAACAGAGTCCTTGGGTGACGTTGCAGGAAAGGCTGCACCACAGGCAATCTCGTCAATGTAACGACGTGCGGTGAGATAACCGTTGATAATGACGAGATCTGTCTTCTGGTCCCCGCAAATTCCGCCCCAGACCATAACGGTTCCACCGCCGTAATGCTCCACTTCTTGCATGCAAGCAGGTGCCGTCCGTTCGCCGAAGAGATGTAACCTGCTCTCGTCACTGAAGAGCTCTCTTCGCCAGTTTCGCTGCTGCCACTGCATTTCGGTCCTGGCCCACATCTGGCACGTCTGTGTCGGAGCGTTAACGTCATGCCCTTGAAAGGTCGATAGGCACGAATACCATGCTGGCGGAGTCGTCTTGCTACGGTCTGTCTGCTGACTGCATGTCCAAGGCTATTGATGCTTGATGACGTCACAGTGAGGTAGCGGTTTCTCAGATGAAGCAGCCGTAAATATCGATCTTCCTGTGGAGTCGTGGCCTTGAGTCTGCCACTCCTGGGTCTGTCAGCAGTACTGCCTGTCTGTCTGTGACGTGTGACAAGTCTGGCGAAGGTGGACTTACAGCATCTCATGATCCTGCCCATGTGCTTCTGTGTTGCGCCCATCTGAAGCATACCAATTGCTCTTTCCCTCTGTTCTTTGGTCAATCGAGGCATGTTGGCTGCTTTCAATCGTGTCACATGATGAGAGAGAACACATCTAGTCAGGTTTTATACCCTCATGTCATACGGGTAACTTTGAGCACAATTTCCATTTTTTCTGTGCGAATTCATTTAACTCACCAATCATCAAAATCTCGTGCACTTGTTCACTGGGAATAGACAGCTTGTGTTCGAGGGATGTGTTTTCAGCCGTTTTTGAGCAGATTGGCAATTATTTTGACAATTTATGATAACTTTTATTTTGGTGGCGTTTCTTTTGGACGCTAGTTTGCAACCAGTTTACCAGCTGTGCAATAAACCATTTTATGTCTTTTAGGTACCCTGTTGAACCAGCATGAAGGTCTACTTTGCCGCAGTGTGTTCAGTGGTTGCTGTTGTTGCGGTTGCCATCGGTACATACGTACATGTAGCTTTCTCATTGATTTTGCAGGATAATATAGCCAGCTGTTTAACCCGATGAAAGTTATCATAACAGTTTGAAACAAACAACACGTATATTCCTTTCCTCTTGTTTTACAATTTAATACTTCCTGATGAAACAATAAACTGTTATGCCTGATGTGAATACACATGGTGTTTAAAGTATTTCCCATAAAATGCTTCAATTATATATGTTCATGTAACTCTCCAAATGTTTCAAAATATTGACTGGATATTGCCTCCTCTGAACTCAGTTTACTTGTGCATAGAAAATGGACCAAAGCATTATAAATGTTAGAACTCAAGACTCACTGATGTATCAAAAATCCCATCTAATCATCGTACTGCTTGGACTTTTGGGATACCCGTTTTCTCGATTGCTGATTTGTTCAGATTCCCATATTATCTTTCGGCTTTTGCACTTTTGTCCATTTTGCAAGGATTGATATGGGTTGTTGAACAAGACCATGAAGTTACAGAAGGCTGGTGCAAATAGTTCAGAGATGTCATTGTTTATTAGATATTAAAACTGGATATGCTTCTAAACACAAAGTCCATTGTATGCGATATTGTCTTTGTTCCAGCACATGTTAGAATGCATGGCAATAAGATATTTAAGCCTTATCCGGATTACAATATCCTGAAGTTGATTTACGAAAATGTTGACCAAGCCCTAAGCATTTTGAAACTGCTTTTTGGAATCTGTTTCACAAAGTTGAAGACAGTTGTGGGATGTTGGCACTACCTGCCGACATCTGTACAAGCTTGAAATCGTTCGTATTTAATCTTCACTTCCTGCATCCCTCAGATGTTTTATCTGTCTGTCGACTGTTCATCACATCTTTACAGCTTGCAGTGACGGTCGTTATGGACAGCACTGTCAGTTTGAGTGTGGTCACTGTAAAGGAAACCTGCCATGTAACAAGATCAGTGGAACATGTGATCAAGGATGTCAGCCAGGGTTTCAAGAAGCCTTTTGTAAAGGTGGGATACATTTGTGGTGGGAACGTCTTTTCCTGCTAGTTGATAAAAGTAGGCCTTGCCATTGTATCCTCAACGTAAGATAGTTAGTGTCAGTCCCCATGGTCCTCAGTATGGTGATCTACCTTCAGTTGTTGGCAATATGTAGCCTGTTTATATATTGTATTGTCTTCTATAGTTAAAAGTTTTTAGTTTTTCATACTTGTTTTATATCAATATATTTTATTCTCTTGTTATGTTATTGTCCTTCGTTGACAGGATTATATAATTTGACTTTATTTATTACGGCTATATTTCTTTTCACCTCCTCGTCACGATATGGCTGCAATATTGCCGATGTGACGTTAAATTTAACTCACTCACTCGGTAAGATAGTTAGTTGAAAATATGTCGCGTCTGCTCCGCAGCATGCGTTGATGGTATGTACGGGGTTGACTGCATGTGTAAAGACCCCCTAACCTGTGACGACGAGTCCAGTGGAGAATGTCCTGAAGGATGTCAGAGTAACTTCATGAAGCCCCAGTGTCCAGAGTGTCCAGCAGCACCAGGACGTTCAAACTGGGAACTACCAGTTACAGCAACACTCGGTGCCAATCTTGTATTTGCCCTCATCGCTCTGTTGACAGCCATCATTTATAACAGAAGGTAGGACTCTAATAATAATCACTGAAAAGATAAAATCGCACTAATTCATACTATTGGACAAAGGTAACTGTTTCGCTGATAATGAGTCTCAAACTGACGGGTTCTATTCAATGCTGTCTGATATGTTCAATGTTATTGTTTATGTGTTTAATTATATATGCAACATTAATGCCATCAAATATGTTTCAAATTCCACACATAACATTTGCCGTTCAGATTTGCATCATCAAATCGTGAAAGAGTATGCACATATGTACAGTATTATGAGAATGTGTCTCCTATGTGTATTGCACAGTTAGCAATAATTGCATTCATTAATTGAAACATAGTACAGAGTTTCTAGTCCTTCCCTAAATGTCGACATAATGATTGCAATTGTGTGCAAAATAAACAACAGGAGAATTGAGATTTCACAGTGATAAATCGCATTTCGGTGAAAACAATGGCGTATGTGTACTGCGAAACAGTAGCGCTAATTTAAGAGATTTTACAAATCAGTATTAGCGTGTTTTTTGGGCTTGTTTGTTTTTCTGTGTTGCTTTTGTTTAGCAATATTCTAGTTAGACAACGGCGGTATGTAAATAATCGGGTCTGAAGTAGACAATCCAATGACATCATGAGCATCGAGCTACGGCATAAGGGATGCGATGACATGTATCACCCAAGTCAGCGAGCTTGACCACCCGAGCCCGTTAGTTGGTATTATTTTCTAATATTCTATATTTCAGATTGAAGAAACAACTAACTGCTGTACAAAAGAAGCCTGAAAATGACTACGTGTCTTTAGATGAGATGATCAGGGATCCAGTTGTTGAAATCATATATGAAAACACTCGCAACATCGTCCTGTAGATCATTAGTGATCACGTTGGTCAAATGAGAAAAATTGTGACAAAACCATTTCCATAATCAGGGGAAAAAAATGTGCCAAAAGCTGGGTCCATTTGAAGATTCCGAATTTTTCAGGATCATCTGTTTCGGAATCACAATTAAATTGAGATCATAACAGGGTAAATCCAACGTTATATTCCACTGACTTATGTATATGATTGTATTTGCTGGTGCATTGTTTTATTTCATTCATTTAAGTATATGCATTAGCTAATGCAGCGTTTTATTTCACTCTGATATGTATATGTAGTCGCTTAATGTTAATGTTTATTTCACTCGTTTATGCATTCGCTCGTGCAATGTTTTATTCCACTCAATTATGTATATGTATTCGCTACTGCACAAGTGTCTTGTACAGTTTAGTTCCTGTACAAATCTTTGTTTCCTGAGTGAACCATACTACATCAAGAGTTATCTGCCCTGGTGTAGCAGATGGATTCCCTTGTTGGCATGGCACATGTGACAGCAGAAGAGAAAAGATAGCTGGATCTAGATGATTTTGAAAGAATGCAAAAAGTATACAGAACTTTGAAGAATATTCAGTCAGGAGTTTGGATGGAGCACAACACAGGGGTGGGGAGATGGGTGGGGCAGATGGGGTGGGTGGGGGGTGGGGTGGTGGTAGGCAAAGAGGTTCAGTGCTACGGATCGGCGGCGACTTGGTCAGATTGTGAAAAGCGTTGAGAATATCGGAAATGATTAATTGAGGAAGTCCTCAGGTATGTAATGAAACCCTTGGACAAAAATTACCAAGACTTAACTGGGTGAAAAAGCGCCGAATTCCCTCACCACTGATGAAAGATGCTTAAATGGACATACTTCAAACTGGGGTAAGGCTCACGAACATCAAAATCGGGAAAATGGTTTCTTTTCTTATGAAAGTTCGTCTGACCTACTTATTTCTTGGAAGTAGACAGTTCCGCAACAGTTTGAAATGGCGGACGAGCCAGTGTTTACATTTTGCGAAAGGTTGAAATTCGAAGTGACAGTGGAAAATACTTGACTGTCTGTCGAGTCTGAACCCTGCAGAATCGAAGAATAGATCCATTTCTGATCGACCTACTACCTGTAACTCATAAAAGACTGTTGATTTTTATGACCGGCGAGTGTGGATCATGATTTCAGGAACGTGCCTCCATCCCGGCTTTGTGTACATGCAACTAACTTGGTTCAATTTTGATATTTTGAACAATGCAACGGGACAAGATGGAGTATGAGTGGCATAAAATGTTGTGTTTCCTCTGACCGTTTTCTTGCGAATTTCGGAAACAAATATACCATTTATCAGGTAGGTAAATGTTTACGAGCGTTTTGCTGCACAAGTAGGGATAGATAGGGATGTATTTATATGTTACATATTGTTTGTTTATGTTTAGGGCTGTGTATTGTAATTGAGTTTGAATATTTTTTATAATAGAAGATAATAATTATGATAGTGAGGTTCCCTAATATTTGTGGAGGAGAAATCGTATAATTGTATTTTTCGAGTTTTTCGGTCAAACAGTACGGAACAGTTTGAGAGAGACTGGACAGAGAGCCCGGAGACCCGACGTCGGGACCGTGCTACGTCGTCACCATCGTGATCAGCGTCTCCGTTATCTAAAAATATCCACTTGATTGTATAGACATTTCCCTCTTCTAAACTGATGTACAAATTCACGAACTAAAGTCTGTTTGTGGACGAGTTATACATGTTTGAAAATACAACATATAGGCAACAGATTTCTGACATATGCGTTTCTTTTATGGGGACAGTATACTACGTACGGCTGCACCCTGTGTCCTGTGCAGACTTTGCGGATGTTAGATATGTATCTGAACTTCAACGCTTGGTTGGTCGGTGTGTTATTTAACGCTGCACTCAGCAATATTCCAGTCATATGGCGGTGGTCTTTAAATCTTCGAGTCTGGACCAAACTACCCAACCGATCAACCGCATGAGCATCGATCTGCGAAATTCGGATGCGATAAAGTCAACCGCGTCAGAAAGCCTGACCACCCGATATCTTTAGTCGCCTCATACGACTAGCATGGGTTGCTGAAGATCAATACTTACCCAGATCTTCACGGGTCACCTGGACTGTGAACCTGAACACTACAGGTTTAACATATACTAGGCACATAAAGAAACTGCATACAAAATATTAAAATCTAAATGTATCAAACCTGTGTAGACACATAAGGATTTAAACTCAGAGATTAGTGACATGTATCCATCATGCATGCACGTGCCACGTTCCGTGACGGCAGTGGGTTCGGCCTTGAGACGTTCAATACGTTGTTGCACATGCATTCCGGGAAAGAGAAACAGAGCAAATGAATGTCACACAATACTGTCACTTTGGAAAGCTCAACCCCTGCCCTTGCGATCGTTCAAAAAATTAAACGGCTATTGAACCGCATAGCATGCCAAGGCTCACGTCTGCACAACCACATGAGGCCATTGGGATGGTCCGTAGGGGAATGTATCAACGACAAGTGGCTGCACATTTCCACTGCCACCGGAACACCATTTCTGCACTGGTGAGACTCTACCAGAACACAAATGACGTCATCGATCGGCCACGTTCTGGACGTCCACGTGTAACAACGTCAAGACAGGATAGATGGATAAGGGTGACCAATCCTCGCCACAGGTTCCAGACTGCAGTAATGACTGCCCGAACCATCCCAGGACTTCGCCGTATCCACCCCAACACAGTTCGACAACGTTTACGTCATCACAGGATCAGACCACGACGTCCCGCCATACGGCCTATCCTGACACAACGTCATCGACAAGCTCGCCGAATGTGATGCCGAAATCATGTCCGCAGACCCTTGTTTTGGTGGAGAAATGTTGTTTTTACAGATGAGTCCAGGTTTAACTTTTCCCATAGTGATGGACGTCAACGTGCCTATAGACGCGTGGGAGAACGTTATGCACAGGCCTGTCTTGGAGAGGAATCGCTTTGGTGGTGGTTCCGTGGTGATTTTGGGTGGAATAACAGCACGCCAAAGAACTCCTTTGGTGATTGTTCAGGGCAACTTACCTGGTGTTGGCTACAGGGATCAGACTCTTCGACCTGTGGCAATTCCTTTTCTGCAACGTCATGGCCCTGGGTTAACATTCCAAGAGGACAATGTCCGCCCTCATACGGCAAGGGTTGATATGGATTTCTTGCAACACCACAATGTTGACTTACTGCCTTGGCCTGCAAATTCACCGGATCTCTCCCCGATAGAGCATTTTGGGACGAGATGGATCGACGTCTACGCCGTCTTCCTCATCCGCCAGCTAACGTCCTTGACCTTGCAACAGAACTTGAGAGAATCTGGCGTGACATCCCACAAGCCTTCATTGCACGTTTGATAGGCTCTATGCGTCGTCGATGCACTGCTGTTCTCAATGCCGATGGTAGACATACTCGTTTTTGATCTTGTGTCATGGTCGTTTGACCCCTGGACCGCTTGTGGACTCGTGACGTCATTGTGATTGACTTTTCAGTTGAAATTCTCCCGACTTGTTATGGTCTCATGATCCCTCCATTAACGTTTATATGTACCTTTGACATTGTTATCGTACTTATCAACTGTGATAATATTTTGACAATGCACAGTTTCTTTATGTGGCTGGTATAGTTATGAGTATGAGTCACACATGAACTCGGAACTAGGTGGTGATGGAAAAAAATTGAAAGAAAGGGTCTAGTTTGTAGAATTGATAATTCGTTGTCATGTTATTCTTATTACTGGAACAGTGATGTTTTCAGAATTTTCTATTTTACCCTGTAAGCCTGACAAACTGATCACTATGAATGTTCCTACAAAGTTACATGTGTGTCATCATGTTACACGTGTTGCGGGGGGAGCATATTATACTTGTTACGGACTGCTTAATATGAATTTAAATTAACAAACGAAGAATTATCGTGCGGAATTAATGTCACCATAAATGTGACGTTCATACCTAAGTGAAAGACAAACCGGAATAGAGGAGAGCAATTTTATAGCGTTGTTTCTACATTTGAGCATGAAATACGATCGTTTCATGAAATGATACAATATGATCTTTGATGGTGAAACTTTCAAGATTGCTTCTGCTGTGGTGTGGTGTGGTGTGGTGTGGTGTGGTGTGGTGTGGTGTGGTGTGGTGTGGTGTGGTGTGGTGTGGTGTGGTGTGGTGTGGTGTGGTGTGGTGTGGTGTGTGGCGTGGTGTGGGTGGCGTGGCGTGTGGCGTGGCGCGGCGTGGCGTTGTGTGATATGGCTGGCGTGGCGTGGTATGTGGCGTGGCGTGGTGTGGCGATGTGCTGTGTTGTGTCTTAAGGAGCTGATGAATGGGGTGGGGAGTACAAACAAGATATTAGTGTTTATGAACATATTTAAAATATATATTTTCCCTCGTCTGTATCTTGTGTTACTATGGAAACCCGAGTTCGACAGAGCACAGAACTGGACCGTAGTGTTGTGTTACACGTACCAAAGCATTTAGGAATTGTCATATGTACAGGAAGTGTATGACACCAGACCTGAGGCAAGTTAGATGACTCAATAACGCCTTCTTGCGTTTCATTAAATTCGCTTCCTGGTAGCCCAGACATGTATTGTATCCACAAAGGCAGCTGTGAAGTGGTGAAGTGTGAGGTGAGTAGTACACAGACATAGTTTTGCTTGAATCTGTAGAGTGTGTATGAGAAAAGAACGTCTCCTGATTGTGTATGTGTGTCGGCGGTCAGATCGTATATGTGAGTCTATCCAGCTATTGTCTTGTTACATACAAATTGCTTGATACTGAGCACACACGGTTACGTTACGTTATAAGGCAATATGTTAAGAAATGTTGGCATATTGGGATCAACAAATTACGAACAAGCTACATGATATTCAGTCGGCTGGTCTTTCCTTTGAAAGGGCGAAGATGCCCCTCTGTGTGTGTGCCTTGTCAATCCCAGTTTACCACTAAACACATACTTTTAGACTGTGTGGATACTGCATCTACATTAAAACAACTGTTTACACAAGTTTCTTGTCATGAGACTTTATCATTTCTAAAAGAAACAAGTGTTTATGAGTAGATACAGCTTGTAGCAACATTGTCTAGGTTTTGCTTTATCTTTGATATCTTTTCTTTTAAATTGTCTTTGAGATCATCCATTTCAGTGCTGAGGTATATGAGCACATGTTTGAATTCATTCATTCATTCATACACGCTGTTACCCGTGCATTCCAACATGGCTAATTATGAACAACACCAATCGCAGTCTATGTAAATACGTCCTTGAAATTATACGTTATGGTCTTTGATGTAATGGTGAAACTTTGATTGAAAATCTAATTTGCAAGCAAAGCGGTTTTGACTGCAAAGTATAATACATATTCAATAAACAAGCAAAAATTAAAAGTAGACACTATTAATGAAAGCAGGATAGATTCTAGATGTTCCGCAGGGGTGCAAATCTCACTGCATGTCCCTTTGTAGTATTAATGGAGTATTTGTTTCTATCAAAATTTGATGTTTTAAGAGACTATTTGTTAGTCTACCCTTCAGCTGTTGCAATCCCTACCTCTTGCACCACCACCCAACTCTGCCCTACGCCATTTGCTAGCAACTATGTGGTATCCGAGTAAACAGGATCTAAATATAACCTTGAAAATGTAATTTTGACTTAACAAGCACTGGAATATTACCTTACAAATTTGAAACGGGAATGTCATTCAGTTACACACTGTCACCGAGAAAGGATATACATTGCTACAGGTCAATTCACTGAAACTGAAACTGCTATTTGAAAAGAGCCCTATGCGCTTGCACCATTCTTTTGAAATAGAAATAAAATCCGTAATTATGAACCAGTGCACTTGGGGACGAAAATAATTAATATCCTGTTACCTGTTTTATGAAAACGTTTATACACAAACACTACAATAGCACTATATAGACTGACGTTTAACGCGATTTCCTTTATTGCAATATTTATTGGCACGAAATGTTTTAATAGACATACTGCTTTTAAAGAAGTTTGCCGCATTATACCTAACAGTTGAGGAGGCATATCGCCTTTGACTACATATGGCAAAATACCTATTTCGATCAGAAGGGATTAGGATTATCTACGAATCTCAAGTTGGTTGTAGGAACAATTATACTCTGAAAAAGAGAACGAAGTACCGCACTAGTGGAAGAATTGGAAATATCTGACAGGGTTTCAAACAAAATAAATACCAAATATAAACTTGTCATGTCTGCATACTTTGGGACGTGATATGTGTAGGTAAAATAAAGTACGGCAAAACAACAACGAAATGGAAGAACACAAAGCTCAACCTCGTGGTACAAACTCAAAATGTTCAGACATTTTGTTTTTGTTATCTGTTCGGGGTCTGGTTGCAAATGAAAATTACGTTGTTCAAATGTTTTTTGAAAGGAGTTTGATTTAGAAGTCAAATAGTCCAAATACAATCTTTCTAAGAAATACGGGTTGTTAAAACACATTCGTAAAGTGTTGTAATGCCACGAACTGATGACATTTGAACGTGCTTTGTCATTACATGGACACCCAGATTCTGGACCACATTCTAGATTACAGGGTTTGTGTATGCATCTCACAAGCATAAATTGGCACAGTTCCCATTAGTGAAAGAAGGTGAAGTCATTCAGAATGTGTACACATATGTTCTTTTGTCAGAGTATAACATGGGTTACGCCCAGTTCTGCTGATATGGCTACGAGGAAAAAACTGGATGTATTGGAGTTCTATGCTTCCCAGGAAAATTGCAGTCACTGCATCTTTCAAAACTGCCACTTGCCAACAACTTAAATAGACCAGTTGTGTGCATGCGTGTTTTCAGGGGAAGGGAGAACGGGTGGGCGTTGTTTGCAAGCGCCTGGACGGAACAGCGATAGCCACATACAATAGGAAGCTGTTGATTTAAATCACACTGAGTTTACAATTTCGTGATGCACACAGGATGCTGACAAGGTTCTAGTCAAGATGCACATCCGTGATTGCATTTAGCGCAGTTGAAAACAACATCACTATCGCGATGGACAATCGGGAAGAACAGTACGCTTCAAATCTCAGTCTGGGCTCCGTCCCACGAAGCAGTCCGATATTTTAATCGCTGAAAACACGGGATCGAGCCCACCCGTGACCGGGTGTAAAAACCTTGAAGTCAACTTTATGTGCAGACTCTTTCAGTGCACTTAAAACAACCTACGAATCCGTTGTTATATGAGCAGATGGTGGCCACATGAATACGTGCAAACACCTAGTTGCGGGTAGAGCAACGTGGAATGAACTTGGACAAAGTACTGAGGCTAAGTGTCCTAGTCCACCGAGCTGTGAATAGGTACCTCGTAAGGATGAGAAAACCGCAATAACTCGGTGTGCCTAGAGGCTCCAAGCGTTGTATACTCCCCGGGGAGTTGCGATTGATAATACGATGTGTCGTTGAGATTGACATCCAATAACCTAGGGGAGAAATGTCAGCTCCTTGAACATGTACTAGATACATGGATATGTGCGCTATATAAATATCCCATAATAATTATAATAATAATAGGGTCCATGCAGGCAGCAAAAGTACTGCAAGACCCCATTGTCCAAAGCGTGTTGATCGTCCTGCAGGTGCTGGTGTTCTCCACCCCCTTTTTTCTTTATGTTTAATGCACGTGTAAGTGGTGTCATTTCAAAGTTACATTCTAGTTTTAGTCAAATATGTCAGTCACCTCCTCACGCTGGTAATGTGAATTCACAGCATCGGACTCCCCATTTGTCAAGGGGTACATGCGTCAATTCCTGCAGAATTAGAACAACAGGATAATAATCGTATGGCTAATGTCGGCACAGATGTTCTGTCAGGACACCCCTGCGTCGTGCATGTCATTAACTTGTCATCGTGTGTTTCGGAAACTGCACCTCTTGCCTTGTCAAGAAACGTCAATTTTAGGTTCTGTCGCCTTTAAATCAGTTCAGAAAGAAATGCAATGCATATTTTTGTGGTGGTGGTGTGTGGTCCTGTGTATAGACTTCATGTCAAATATCAGCTGATATGGGTGTCCTTGCTTGGCAGTTAACTCCAACAACGAAGCACATGTGATACATGTGGTCTCACCTTAGACAGACCACTTCTAGCGCCTCATAGTCAAGGAGCTTATGGGATTCCGTGAAAGTTTTTTGATGGAAGCAAATCATATATTCTGTTGTGTTTATATGTTAAAGGAGTTTAAAAAAATGTTTGGATCCAATCCAATGCGAAAGCTATATTTAGCTCAAAATCCAAGAAGGCTGCCAAAATTTAACCAGGAACTGAAAAAGTTGCAAAACCCCGGAACAGAACAATGGTTTTTACCATCAAATACCATGCATATTTGGTTAAGGAATATATTTCTCGGAGCACCTTTAGAATACAGCACCACAACTTCTCGTGAGGACGATCTCTGCCGTATGTCTCGTGTCATTAAGACAAGCAACCAGTTTGTGAGAACCTGTCGGATGCGAACCCGCAACCTTCGAATTGTTAGCTCGACAGCTAACCGACTGAGCTACGTCCATACTGTTGTACAATGTGCAAATTTATCGAGTCATTACTCTGACGTCACGAAAATGAACGGAAAGAGTCGAATAGGTAAACGGACAATTACGAATGCTACGGGTAGACTTGGTGTCTCGTGATTTTATTCTACGGACAATTGCCGAATGGATCCGATGCCATTTGGCACACTCGTCAAATTCCGTAATCTACAAATTAACGTGTGGCGTGGAATGAGCCGGTATGCCTCAAACTGAAAAGGGTTGTTGACGTGAGGCGTCAGACGTAGATTTCACGGTGCATGCATGAATGACGCGCTTTTATATAAATCGGTGATTTTGTGACAGAAAAGTGATGTAGGGAACACTGTAAGGATAATGTGGATCGCACTAAGGAACGAGGGAGACATGAGCATGTGTAGTGACGGCACGAGGGTGAGTTAGCCTTCGAATCATTACTTTACAAAATTTATGTTGCGTGTGAAAGAGGCTTGAGTGCAAATTCCAGGCCAATTTCCATTAGCCCAAAATTCCTACATTAACCCATTTCTTAATGTACTTTCGACGTTTTTAGTTTCCGGTTTTTGTGTGAAAAAAAAGTATTAAAATGCAAAAACGAAAAACAACAAATGGTACTCACGTATTACACTGGACATGCACCTACTATATTGGATTCGGTCCCTAACCCTAACCCCTAAACCCTCAGCCATAACCCTAACCCTAACCCCTTGAAATAATCCTAATAAATAGAATGCATTGACCGAACCACCGGACATGTACCTACTATATTGCATTAGGTCCCCAACCCCAACCCTAAACCCTAAGCCCTAACCCTAAGCCCTAAGCCTAGCCCTAGCCCTAGCCCTAGCCCTAGCCCTAATCCCGTGAATTAATCCTAATAAATAGAATGCATTGGCCGAACCGGCACAAACACGACTGACGTGTCTAGTGTAATGCATTATTACCGCTTCGAAAAATAAGATACTAATAGAAGACGTTTCTATGTAATGGTGCAAATTACTGAATGACAAAAAATATATATGTAAATTAAAAAAATTACAAAATACAAAATACACAAAACATAACACCTCAGCAGCCCGTAATACAAATAAATATGAGCGTATTAGTGAAAAAATATTTCAAACCGGTGCTTGCACAATATTGCGCATCCGCCGGTATACAACTACTGGAAACTCTCAATATCGTTGGGCTTATGCAATGACACCGCTCGTAGAGATGAAACACCAGTGAGCGGAGCTTATACGCACTCGCTGAGCCAGACAACCGTGTTGCCTTCAGGCGTCATAGGGCATGGTTTCGAGACCGTGCTTTCGAACAAAATCACATTACATTACGTAAAAGGGTATTATGACGTATTTTTAAAGTGTGTGGTGCTGTATTCTAAAGGTAGGCCTATTTCTCATATGCTGTAAGTCACCAGATCGTTTTAGGTTTCTTTTAGTCTTAAATTTACATAAAAGAGTTATTTTTAGCTCTAAAAGTCATAATGATGAATAAAACCCCCATTTCTGCACAAAGCATATTTTATATAGAATTAGTACAATATGAAAAAGGAATGTACTTCTTAAACTGTTTATCAACTATGGATGAGGTTTTTACATGAAACTGCGATCCAGAAATATACTCTTCAAAGTAAGAAACGCATAAGCCATTTTCAGAAGAATTTCTTGCGTTAGTTTAAGAGCAATTATTTCATGCAATCCCAATGGTAAAAAGGCGAAAATTCCAACGTCTATAGACAAAGCCTTTACTGCTGTGTTTCTGTTTACTTGAGTCAACAAGATGGCGTCAAAGTACTTTGTATGGCCACCATTGGCAGCAATTACTGCTCTGCACCGTCTCGGCAACTGAAAAGTTGACGAAGTAGCTCTTATCATCGTAGGCGACTTCAATTTCCATTTTGACAACAAGGATAACCATGACACTAAACGAATACTTAATCTTCTTGAAGTCCACAACTGTGTACAACTTGTGTCAGAGGCAGGCCACAGAGGTGGACACACTCTTGACTGGATAGTTAGCTTCAGACGCGTGTGTCAGTTGTGTATCTGTATAGGATCTACATCTCTCTGATCATTTCCATATCTTTGTGAGCTTGGACCTCTCAATACCAAGTCCAAATTTGAAGATTCCTCGCTGTAGGTACATACGCTCCCTGGATAAGGATACTTTTAAAGACAATTTGCTAAACTCAGACCTTATACTTGAGCCACAATATGATGTTGAAAGTCTCGTTCTGCTATACAACAGAGTTCTATCTGAGCTGCTAGACAAACATGCACCAGTGAAGGACAGAGTCATACCAGTCACTAAAACATCTGCTTGGGACTTCACACCTGAATTTCGACAAGCGAAAAGAGACAAGAGGAAGCAGAACGCAGATGGAAAAAAAAATTTCCTGGAGATTCATCGCCAAATGTATATTTCAGCCAGAAATCACTCAACAACGGTCATCAACCAAATCAACATCTCAATTCTAAGATTGAAGTCAACGAGTCAAGTCCAAAGTTGCTGTTCATACTTTTGTTCAGTATCTTGGGTAAACACTTTGAATCGTCACTTCCGACATCTGATGACAATGAAGCAACAACACAGACATTTTCGGAATATTTCTACAAAAAGATCTAAGACATTCATGACAAGATTTCGTCTTCTGTGGCTGTGACTGAAGCTGATTTTCCTCCAAAAATGTTTGATGGCACGCATCTTACTCATATTGATAGTTTCACTGACACTAAAGTTACTAAACTACTGAAATCTGCAAAAAGAACAACTTGTTCACTTGATCCGATTCCAACTGACCTTCTATATGACTGTCTCGACGTACTGTTACGGTCCGATCGTCTTCACCCTCTGTACTGTTCCACTTGGCTCTATTGTAGCAGACCACAACCTATAACAACGCACATGACACGCAGCTGTGGAATTTATTTCAACCAAACACAGATTCCTCTAGAGCGTCTCTCCGTCGGACATCAGACTGTTGCCAGAAGATATGCATGGATGTCATCAAATGTCTTGAAATTACTTAAAGAGAAAACAGAGTCCATTCTTCTGGGGCAGGCTGGAAAACTCAAGCAATGTGACAATACTAGTGTGTCTGTCTGTGGAGCAACCATTCCACTTTCTTCCACTGTCAAGGGTGTGGGTGTTGTCATCGATCAAGATCTCAGTATGACAGAACACGTCAAGTATGTTACTAAAACTTCTACTTCCATCTTCGCAATATCAGTAAGGCCAGACCGTTCTTACCAAAGATGCCTCCCAAACTCTCTGCCTGAACCTAGTCACACCTCGTATGGACTACTGTAACGGCCTTTTGGCCGGATCTCCATCTTTGTATATATTTTGTTTTCAAAGATTATAACCAGTTTAGAATGATCCGATCCGATGACTTCAAAATTATTTCAAGGGATTTAATTGAGAGAGTGTGAAGCAGAAATAATGTTTTCTCCCCATCATTTCATTATAACATTCATCAAACAGTCTAAAGGTGATATGATATCATGGCTCGACAAATTTCAGATCGCACGGCCTTCAAAGGCAACGAAGCCTCAGCTATATGAGATCATAAAAACCCACAAAGGTGAACCTTTCTACAAAGTTGACATTCAAGAAAAAGTAAGGGTCACGATATTCTGCGACTTCCTCTCTATCACTGTGACCTTAACCCCATTGAAATGATATGGGGTATTGTCAGAGGAGATGTTGCCAGATCAAACACAACTTTTAAATTACGTGACGTAGAGGTTTTGGTTAACAAAATCACGACTGAAACTTGGCAAAACTGTGTCAACAAGGTAGCTAACGTCAATGAAGGTTACTGGTCTCGGGATGGCTTACAACAGGCAACTGAGGCACCACTTGTCATCCCTTTAAGTCGTGACTATGACACTACGACAGACGAGGACACGACAGATCTCCCGGAATAGATTTTGAGATGTCCCCCGCCATGACTGGCTGTTCCGTTTCTGCGGTTTCACCCCGCCGCGACAGATAACAACTTTTGCGTTTTCAATGACGCTAGTTTCTTAAAGGTGGCATACAACCATAAAATCAAACATAGTTAAAACACAGTTAACACTTATTCATGACATATAATATACATTGCTGGTTATGAAAAAAATATAAGCAAAATTATAAGCGTACAATCGCAAATCAAAAGTGCAATATTTTGTACTTCGGTTTACTTCCCAAAAAACGAAGCAGCCGGGATACCGAACCCAGTCAGAGCGGGTGGGTGTACACTCAAGTGTAACGGCTGGTTCATTTGGAGATGCCTTCACGGCTCATTGTGTGCGTATATATAGAGAGATGTATGGTTTTGTAAATACATGCTCATTTTTTGTGTATAACATTTTGCAATCAACAGACATCATAACATGTCATGTGTACAAGTATCACACCTGCCTGTCTGTGTAATTAGATAAGGTGACAGAGACCGAACTTGGGCCATAAATCAATGGTGTATAGCCTGATAGGTGTTAAGTTCAAATTGACATTGACATTGAGTTTTGTCTGTGACAACGACACATCTATATTACAGTTAGTAATTCTGTCAACGCTAAATAATGACATTGCTTTTAAGTATCGAACTGAGAAAGTGACTGGGTAAGAAGAACGTGTGGTGAAATAGACAAATGAAATTATATAAACAGTTAAATCGGTAATCTACTGTAGTAACATATATACAGCTCGCGCCTGTGAAATATCAACAAAACATTAGAAAAATAGCTCACACCAAAGCCTTCACCGAGTATTCACTGGACAACCCGCTTCCAAGCTGCGCGAACCTATTTCACTACGCATGTGCTATGAGCGCAGCCCAGCTGTTGAAACCACTTCAATTCCCCAAAGCGCTGGGGGAAAATTAGTGAATCGTGTGAAACGATTTCGCGTGTTTTTTTTCATCACGTTATTTTTCAACTTTATAAGTTGAATGTGCATTTTTGATGATTTGTTTCGGCAAGTCCTTACCGAACGGTAACAGAATCTGCAAAGTTGTGTTTTACGTTGCATGTGACCTTTAAAGAACTTTTTGGGTGGAGTCCGGAAAATTTTCAAATGTAAAAAAGTTGTTGGGTATTAGTAAATGATAAACATGCGCACTATTTATATTTATGTGGCAGTTTTGTACAATGATAAAATTTGCAATTCATCGGTCCGTTTCTGACTCAAATAGTTGGTCATGAATGCTTTGGGGTGTCAGTGATTATCTCCCCTTACCGGATTAGCTTTTTTGCACTGTATCATAATTCGGACAGCCAGTGAGAAATTGAGATCAAGCCTTCAGCCTCCAATCCATCAATGTATACTTGTTTTATTATCATATACATTTTTCGAACCGAAACATGTATACTTAAGCAATGACATTCCTTTTATTGTTTATACGTTTATAGGTGTACAATCCTATAAAAACCGGTGTGCTCATGCATTAATTAGCAACGCAAAAAACGTCAAACCAAACGGACGGGATCACTTCCAAGATATTTTATAAATTTACGTCGAAACGAGTGTGTTTTCGTTAATCTAACATTTACATACCTTTCAATCCCAAGTTGACGCATATGCACGCGTTGACATTATTATAAAGTTATTCACTAAGAATGTCAGTTACCGTAATAATGATACAAGCATCAAGTACATCCATAATTCAGATGACCGAACTCCTGTATAATACGAGTACAACAGGCTTAAATCTGAGCAAGCAACTCGATCCATGGGCTGCCGATACAGTGAATCGATGCAAAGTTTTACATTGTCGTATGTCCTGATACGATACTTCAAATGGGCCACGATGCATCGATGTTTAACTTTGAATATTGCCGAATCGCGATATCTGTCAAGAAAAATAGACTTACTTTTGTTTGATGATTAAAATATATGCTTACTTATTTTCCCTTCACAAGTAATCGTTTTTTCGGAAATTCATGCGTCAGGAGCTGTCAGACATAGCGCTCACATGTTATCAACATTCACAAAGTCCGTGTATAAACCTAATTATCTCGGTTTCCAATGAACATTGAAAAGCGCTGGCGTAATTTGACGAAATACTTTAAAATGTTTTTGTTTTGATCTTAAGGCGTATTACAGTTTGTGTTAGAATTCAAGTTTTAGTATCGTGATACGTATCGTATCGCCACCCTTGTATCGGGACTCGTATCCTGTCGCAGCTTCAGTGCACAATACTTTGGCAATACATCGTCGTGACTAAACTTTTAGTATCGTGATGTATCGTATTGCAGGTTGCATGCCAATACCAGCACTAGCGAATAATACAGAAGAATGTATTGATCATATATATTTAGAAGATAAACATACTGTGTTCGAAAATCAGAGGTATACAACGAAACGCCTACGCATTCGGTTTTAAATCAAATTTAGAGCTATTACAATTTTGTTATATACCCCTGATTTTCCAACGCGGTATGTTTATCTCCATTCTACCATAACCGCGTTATTAAGATATCAAAACTATACATACTGTGTTGGAAAATCAGAGGTATATAACGTGATTATATACCCCTGAATGGCTTTAAATAATCAATCACAATCCAGTATTTACTGAAGTCATGGTAGAATTATATTTAAATAAGTATTATATAATCAGGAAAATATACAGCATGCAAAAAGCGTGAGGTTTAAGCATACTTGTAAATTCTTTGTAGTCGAGGTCAAATGTGGAATACATGAGAGTGTTCGTTATAATAGTTTTGTTTTGTTGTTGTTTAACGCCACACTCAGCAGTATTACAGCTATATAGCGGCGGTCTGTAAATAACCGAATCTGGGTCAGACAATCCAGAGATTGACAACATGAGCATCGATCTATAAACCAGGATACGATGACATGTATCAACAAAGTCAGCGAGGTTTACACTCCGATCCCGTTTGACTCCTCTTACGATATGTATGGGTTGCTGAATACCAATTCTAACCCGGATCTTCACGGGTGCATCATAGACTTAGTTTGCTGTTCATGTACGCGCAGTTATAACCTAATGATTTGGTACTCATTTAGCATATTGCTAACGACGGCATAGAAGGGAAGTATATTTATGTAAAATATTAAAATTTATTTTTTTAAATTTTACTGTAATAGTGAGTAGGTCCCTGTGATGACAGTGCATATCTCATGAGAGAACAATGTCAATTTGGGAATTTCGTCCGCGTAAGAGTCAACTAACGTGATCTGGTGGTCAAGCTCGCTGGCTCGGTTGACACATGTCATCGTATCCCAATTTCGTAGATCGGTGTTCATGATGCTGATCACTGGATTGTTTGGTCCAGACTCAATTCTTTACAGACCACAGCCATACAGCTGGACTATTGCTGAGTGCGACGTTAAACAACCAGCAACCAACCATTCAACCTTGGGTGTTGACACATAAACCCGGTGCAGAAATTGGATGCCACTACCCTCTCTCTTCACTCATTCGTAAGTATTTATCAAATATAAAGGTAGGGCGTGGTTTCATTAACATGGAGGTTCTTCATGACAGTATTTTATTGCTCACCTATACACATATATACTGAACATCATTGAAAACGCACCAGTATAAAATTGTCCATATTTTCATCAAGATGGATTTCAGCATGACAATGATCAATGAATATGACTCACATGAAGTCGAAGGGCATGTCTAGTTGACCAAATGCTTTAGAAACAAATTCCTGTTCACAGTGTGACACTTTATTCCAAAACACATCAACCTGCAGCCACTCCATGAAAAAAGCGCGAATTTCATTCTGAAATCATGCTGACTGTGACATTAAAAGCAGGTGTATGAGAAACGATTCTCATTGCTTCACTAACGATTGTGAAACGAGGACAGAGATGCCGAGGTTAACACCTCACGGAAGAGAACGTGCACCAGGCAT
This sequence comes from Haliotis rubra, assembly GCF_003918875.1. Lineage (NCBI taxonomy): Eukaryota > Metazoa > Mollusca > Gastropoda > Lepetellida > Haliotidae > Haliotis > Haliotis rubra. Next base: position 69,785 of record NW_025765136.1, on the reverse strand, counting down.
GATTCAGGTTGGCACCAGCAGCAGGGATATTGCTCGACAACTTGGATTTGGCCACTCCACCATCGTTGGGCTTCACAGACGACAGCAGCAGACAGGCAGCACCCGTGACCTTCAACGACCTTTGCCAAAACGTGTCACGACCTCCCGTCAGGATCGCCATATTGACCTTGACCATATCCGTGATCAAACACTGCCGACTGCCAGGACTGCTGCATTAGTTCAAGGTCGACGTGGGGTCATCAGCGCTGACACCATGCGACGCTGTCTACACGCTACAGGGCTACCTTTCGATATGCGAGACAGGGCCCAACCTACTTCCGGTACCAGATTTTCGTTGACAAGCGAAATTCAAGAACCAGTTCTGGTTTGAAATTGCGCGACCGGCAATATGACTTTACTAGACCGGACCAAGTGTACAAGCATTCCTGGATGTCACAGCGGTGTCCTCCTCCCATTACGCAGACAGCCAGTTCGCTGACACCTTAAAACAACAACATTTACGGTTCAGTGAACAGATTATCTACTACCTGATACCTACAAATTATAATGGAATAGTCTAAATAAATACACAGAAGCAAACTGAAGCTATATTATTTATTTTGAAAGATGGACGAAAAGACAGTAATTTGAATTTTTATTGCTGCAATATAAAAACAGTTTATTTTTATATATATATGAGACGAGTGCACTTAATTACGATTTATTTACAATTGATATTTAAAATATGACACATCATGTCAATGTGGACATGGATGTGACAGTGTTTTTTATTACTTCCTTGAATGTCCATTGTATACTACTCAAAGACAAACTGGTCCCATCTTTAGAAAGTATTGTTGAAATTAGAACACTGATTGGTATTTATCGTATCTTACATGGCAATGCAGGTGTCTCATTTACTGCAAATCAGAATGTTTTCAAATATGTACATATCTATATCTCTCCAACAAAACGTTTTCTCGGTTAATTTCTGTTGTACATATGCTATTTATGGGAGGGGTCTTTTCCATCTATAAACACAATCAAACCTCTCAGTGACAAACCTGTTTTTCTATTGGATAGTAATTGATAGTAAAATCAATTTTGAGAAGAGAAATCATTTATCATTTAATCACAACAAAGTTATATTTACCCACAATCAAACTTCTCAGTAACGAACCAGTTTCAGGCTCAACCTGCTCTACTCACTACACAGTGGACTGTTCCATTATACCTGTAGGTGTTACCCTAATTAACCTCCTAGTTCAGTGTCTGTCAATTGGGTGTCTGTCAAATTGGAGATAACCGTCACAGCTGTTGACAGTGGTAATATTTGGCTAATTTGGGCATGGTTAGATTGGAAATGTGTTATTCCTGCAAGGATTATCGATTCCATATTGTCAACTGACAACAATGAGACCAAAGGTATGAAACATTATTTGTCACTGGAAGTACTAAACAACGTAAGGTCTCGCCAAATGCCGTGGCCTACTTACGGGCCCTATTGATGTGAAACTGTTTCCAGCACTTGCATTTGTTGGTTGCACACACTGGAAACTGGACATGACTGATAGGCTGTTAGTCATCCAAACTTTGGTTGATTATGTTGATTTTGATCACCATATCTAGCTTCCTTTAGAAGAGCTATAACAATCAGCTGTAATCACCATGGATGAGGATGATAAACCAATAAAACCAATGTTAACCAATAAAAGTATGTATATAATACTCTTTTAACTGACATTAGAGTACATACCTTTGCTGCCAGCACCACAGCCCATCTGACACTTTGGACCGGGCTAGGATTGATCTTCAGTAAACCATGCTTGTCGTTGGTTGGCACTTGTCATCGCATCCCATATGCGTAGATCGTTACTCATGCTGTTGACCACCGGATTGTCAGGTCCAGATTGGATTATTTACAGGCCGCCGCCATACAGCTGGATTATTGCCGAGTACGGCGTAAAACTAAAGTCACTCACTCATTCTGACACTTTAGGTAAGGCAGAAGGCTACAGTGTTTGGAAGTCTACCTATTCACCGAAAACGTCTCAGCGGGTTCGACTGGGAGGAGCTTCATGGGAGAAGTGCCATTCGCTGTCTGGGCTGTGTGTAAAGAAAGGAAGGCCGGTGTTGAGCCTAACCAGACTGTACCAGCATCACCCGAATCCTCGTTGCTGCGTTTATTTTAAAACGAACAATAATAATAGATAGTACACAAACATGCTACATCCACAAATCTTTATTATCGACACGACATTTATTATCCATGATTTATAATTATATATACTCTTGTTCGTACGTGAAGTCGCTAAACATGACAACAATGCTATTTCTGTTACCTCAACGACGCTGTAGGTCACATTTACAATAGTACAGACTTTTCATAACTCACTTATCTCAAACCATATGGATAAAAATATTATTATGTTATATGATAATCACTAATTATAAATGTATAAAGCGTGGTACAAAATCATCTTGAAAGAAAAGCTTATTGTATTCAGCTGATGTGAAGTGAAAACATGTTGATCCACATGAACATTAATTTTAGTACGACGTGATTTAACAATGACAAAACGAGATTTGATCCCAAATAAACACCTTTGAGAATACCAGATTTATCTGTGGCTAACTGGTTTGCAGAGTGTAATTTATATATTCAAAGAAGCGTTTTTGAGAATGTAAATAACATCCAGTTCTTTCTTATTGCTAGGATTCACCTGTCACGCCATGTGTCTTCCATATTACTGACGGTAATCCGTCATGCCGTGACACATTAGCTACATTGTGTAGCAACATGGCAGATTCGGGTGGTTTCTTGGTTTCTTTTGAGCAATATAGTTAAGAATACACCAGTTCATTTCATATATCTGGGTGCACAGGTCCGGTAGGCTGTAATCATCATCGAAGCTAACTGTTTAGTTAGGGGAAGGCGCCTGCTGAGGAGGAGGATTCGGAGGAGCAGGGCTAGCAGGAGGGGGATTGGGATTAGGAGGATTAGCAGCAGGAATAGCAGGGGCAGGATTGAGAGGAGGATGATTAGGAGGAGCAGGATTAGCAGGAGCAAGATTAAGAGGATGATGATTAGGAGAAGTCAGATTAGGAGGAGCAAGATAAGGAGCAGGATTAGCAAGAGCAGGATTAGGAGGAGCATGATAAGGAGGAGGAAGATTAGTAGAAAGTGGGTAAGAAAGAAGAGGACTAGGAGGAGGCTTCATCCCATAATACTGTGTCGGACTTGGGTAGGCACTGTATCCAAACGGCGGGACCATCTGGGGTGAAATCCCAGCTTGATGGGCAGCCAGTGCTAAAATTAGGGAGAAATCATTAGCTCTGTGAAAAAAACATAATGCACTATGATACATTTCAGCTACTTCTTCCACGAAAGATGTGGTTTCAGAGAATTGACCTTACTAACATCTACCCTCAGAGGGAGGTACATGCACGCGCGTACAAACACATGAACCCCAGTGTGACCTTTGACCGGGGCAAAATATTCTGGTCATTCTAAAATTCTTGAATTAAACTATTATCGTCAACCCTCTGGGACATATTACAGAAGTTTCCAGCCCAGCCGGTATGGTACAAAACAGAAATTGACAAGAGCATAGAAAAAGTACCAGAATCTTTACTTTACTGAGAAAGTGTAATCCCAAATATACATGTGTTACATTTAACCACTTTGTAAATGACATTGTGTACTCATAGCTTTTGGTCGTTGGAACCATGCCAATTTCCACTTATCAGATCGGTTCACAAAGTCTGTGGTCTAGACTACCACGTGTCCGACTTCCTGTTTTGTGAATATCCGCGGTGGCTTAGTTGTTAAATGGCTGTCTTTGGTGCTGGCGATTAGGTGCCTGACTCTGGGGTGTGGGTTGGAATCCCGGATGGGACTCAACCCAACAAAAGTACTAGAATCGATACTTTACCGAGAGAAGTGTAATCCCACATACAGCATACATCATGTGTTATACAATAGCATAGTAGGGATATCATCCTTCATGCAGATATATCATACACCTCCTCTGACACGTTCTAAACATACAGTTCTTCTCCGCCCAGAGTGTTTCTAATCATACTTCAGTTTTCAGTTTATGATATCGAACAACCGATTAACGAATAACAAATTCTTGTCTAGCCATTTTAACCACCATCAATCTGACGAAAGTTCTGTTGAAGTAAAGAAATGTAACAACTAAATTTCTCGAACTAAATCCAATCTTAGACCAACCGCTAAATGTACAACCCGTGCCTACGATGCGTTCTAGAGCAACTGACAATATTGTGCACAAGGATTGCCACATACATGTGTTGCCACATACAAGTTCATTGTGGGGCAAAGGGTTAAGGACATACTTCCATTACCCTACAAGTGTGTGAGCTAAACCTGAGGCTGATTTCAATTCGATTGATTTGGTTCATCACGTCTTGTGTCATTGTATTATTCAGATAGAACCTCAAGTATGTGTTGTTCAGTATGCGCCATACATATGTCACAGGGAGATAAACTAAGTCCTTCCTGGTATAAAATATCTCATAATGAAGAATTCAAATGGACAATGGGCACAGTTGTAAAGTATGTCTAGACACACATGTTTACTTGTTTTGACAAGTGTATACGTATTTGAAAATCATATAGTATCTACAGCCATTTACCTGACAAACTTTGCAATATCGAAAAGGGGAAAAGATTAATTCGTTTTATAGAATGTACATGAGTTTGGATTCGAACCTGACCTAAGTCGTGAGGGCCAATGATGCTGTCTGTTATAGTGGAGATCCTCTTTCTTAAATACCACTCAACCTGATAGTTGATTTTTTTCCAGGACTTTATGCAATAGAAAGTTACTTGCATAAACGGATGGTGTATGCGTGCTGGTTACGTACCAACGTTGAGACGTTTAGGCACTGCAATATTACGATGCCGTGTAGGTCTTCGCTTGGGTGGATTACCCAGATACGATACTTATGATTTAAGTTTACGATTTATTTACCTTATGAGCTATGTATAACCAGGAGACGTTTTGTGTCTTAATCGCAATTAGGATCAATAAATAGAACAATCCTCTGGTTTTCTTATGATTATCATACATTATTTTTTTGCCGATACTTGAAAATTACTGATGATTACAACATGAACACACATGCTCTCACACGCCCACACACACACGCCCATGCGCACGCATGCACACAAACATACACACACAAACTAAATAAACCAAACTCCAACAACCCCTTCGGGTGTCCTTGTAACAATTTTCGGGAACACATAGTGTCGACACTGATATTCCGTCATCCACTCGTACAATTTTCTCCCCTATTTTGCTCGATCCGCCCGATGAAATCAGGGTGAATAATCTGGATTGGTTATTCTCTGGCGTGTGGTGTCGAGTCTGAGCCAAACATTTAAATTTCATATTAAACAAGTAAATCATTTGTAATACAACGTACACTGCTGGTCATCTTGTGTGGAAGCTTCTATATGTAATGAAGCAGCCTTGTTTGGATATGGATGTAGAGACGAATATGGTGACGATACATACATGATGATCAAATCGAAAGGTCACCAACAGTGGCGTAAACTGCTATGGAAAAGAAACTTTCCAAGATGCAGAGACATGCGTTTAAGGAAAGACGATGCTAGGACACATGGATCTCATTGCTACACCCTAGACCACGATAAGTCCGGGAACACGCACGTCCAGGACAAAATCCCAAACAACTTCGGTTCCGGACGACTCCGCAATGCGATATGCACTCATCTGTTTTCTCTTGAAATGTCACTCAGGCTGAAAACACGTGTAGGTGTTATTTCAATACAAAAATGGACGCGATGTCTGCAGTAATTCATCCAGGAAAGCTGATGACAGGAAATGTGCACGTCATCAGGCACAACATCCGGATATAGAGGTGTTACAGAAGGTGTGAGGGCAAAATACATCAAACCATCAGTATGAGGAGGTAGCTGACAGAGATTGTACTTGGAACAAACCACCCCTGACTACAAATGCCCCGTTAGATTTCACGGTACTCTCGGATCCGATTGACAGCATGTGCGTCAACAGTTCAGGTCAACAAGGAATAGTGACTACAGATTTACTTCCAGATGGAATCCTTTTGAAAATCTCCAACATGACACAGAACTCGGGACTGGATGATCCTTTGGATTCATGTCCAGTTCCACCCAACATTTCAAGAAATATGTTCGATTCTCAGTCAAGTGCATGTGTTAGGAATTCAGTCCTTCAGTACAGGATTTACTTACCACCCTGGCTCTTCACTCGGATTTCTAAACACCGATCACGGCTTTATTGACACCTATCTAATCCCCTGGAAGGACATACACATATGGCTTCCTCACATCCGATTAGTTAAAAATCTAATAGGACAGACTGAAATCTTTTTGATACAGTTGTCGGCTCTACTCTGATTTCTGCTCCTCTGAAAGAAACTGGATTTCAACCAGTTGCTAGATATAATTTATATAAGGAACAGATTCTTGATGCAAAAGGGACATTCTTGACCACCGCTGGAACATCATCTTGATAGGGATGGTTAGGTGGCAGACTGACACAACCACATGGTCTGATGGTGAATGTCTTCCTCACGAAAAGTGATATGGCTCCAAAACACTTCGTACAGACTCCAGCTTGGGCACCTACAAACATGAATGAAGTCGGTACGAACTTCAACGTTGAACGGAGGAGTACCTTTTCCTCCCAATTTGATGATCTGTCACAATTACTGGGCGAGTTGGGCAAACCTCATGGAGGACATCCCATTGGTTCTTCAATACACGACCACACGAACACCACTTCCTTACATAATAGAGGGGCGGTTGGGTAGTCTAGTGGTTAATGCATTCACTCGTCACACCGATTTCGATTTCTAACTTGTGTGAAGCCCGTTTCTGATGTTCCCCTCCTCGATGGTGCTGAATTCTTGCTAAAGGGGCAAACAATCCAACTCACTACTCAGTCACTACGGTATAGAATTGGGATGGGGAACGGGCATGGGCAGGCTAACAGTACGCAGTATAGTGGGAATTCAAGAAAAGGAGACTCAATGATGGGACTAGTTTCTTACGTAATCGCCCCTTTTTCCCTGGTCATCGAGCATGGTGACCACGGTCAGCACACTTTTGGTGGCATAAATACAGAGACAATCAGATAAGACGGATTGATACATGATTCTACACGGTTGTTTGCCATAGTGGTCTACCGGGTGAAGAATGGAAGCCCAACATTTTCTTTGGGAGCTGAAAGCAATAATAGACAGTGTATGGTAACAATGCATAAAAGTGAACGCAGAGTGGTCTCTTCACCAGGAAATATTTGGTTGGATTATCTCAGTATGGGTCATATCTCGTCTGAATTTAGTCGTGACGTGCCTGAATAGAAAGTACCTGTGTTTTTCAGTCTGGGGCAGATCCACATGAGCTTCAGGATGTTGATGCCTAATTCCATATATTCATCGACTGGATCTAGGGGGAGAATTGTGAAGATTTGATACTGGAACGATTACTTAAATGTTTTCCATTTACTATGTCTTCTGCAATTTGTTTGTGATCATTTTACTTAAAGTGACGTTTGAAGATCACAACGTTTCGGAATGCAACCTTAATCCTTCATCAGGTAAGGATATCCTCCGAAACGTTGTGTTCCTCATAATAAAGACGTTCACATCCAAACAATCTCTCTGCCTTATGTGCATCACTTCTAAAATTCATTCAAAGATCTGATACGACATCAACATGGAGATGCTGCAGTTATATCCATCAATAAGTACAAGAAGACCATCAGCATAAGTGTTAAGACAAACAACCATTTTAAGGAAGGGTTTTATTTTTATGACAATTTCTTTATTGCAAGGAACACAATGTTTCGAAGTATATCCTTACTCCTTCACCAGTTAATCCGAAATGTTGTGTTCTTCACAATAAAAACGTTGACATCGAAAAAATCTGTCTTTCTAGTGTGTAAAACTTCTAAATGTCATTGTAAGACCTCAAGGTAAATATTACAAGGGCTAGATGAAGAGACACAAGAATTTTCTGCTAAAAGGCATAGGTGACATATACTGGTTGATCAAATTTATTCATCTTAAGGGACGCGCCTAGAAAGACACTAAATAACTAAAACAAACCAAATAGACGAACGATATGGTTCATTCGATCGTACTATTTTGGTTGCTGCACTTGTGTTAGTCACCTCGTACCATAGGCATAGGTAGAGGAATAGCAACGGAAAGAGGTACGTATATTTTAATTGACAGCGATGTAAATTATTTGCCAATAAGGGACCGTTCATGATATGTGGAATGATGATTTTGTACACATGTTTCTAGGGGTTCAGCAATTTTGTACATAAAATTAGTTTAAAATTATGCTTACATTGTACGGAAAAGGGGAGGGGGTAATTGACTTTGTACATGACATGCAAGGGGTCACTTACTTTGTACATAAAGGGGTCATTCATCATTGTACATGCTAGCCATAAAATCATAATGATGGATGGCCATTTATAAAGCGCCTGTTTCCGAGCACTTGTGCATGCTCAAAGCGCTAACGCATGATTACCCCAGATAACCCAAGCTTATGTGAGGCGCAATAAGGTTAATAGTCACTTAACCCACCGGGTACCGATATCCAGCTGGGTGAACAGGGCCAATATTGAGCAAACCCACTTACCTAAGGTGAGACCACATGTATCACATGTGCTTCGTTCTGGGGCACTGCAAGGTAAGAAACTCTCTAGAGTCAACCTGCCAAACATGGTCACCCATCCAACTACTCTGCGCACTCAACGGTGTTTAACTTCAACTGAATTGTGACTGAGATTCCTGAATTGAAGTATTTTGTTTCTCATCTATGTATGCTCTACAGGTACAAAAAGCAATGTGGCTGCTCTATGTGGTTGTGCTGTTCTTGCTGTTCACAGTAGTTGGTGAGATATTATTATTGTTTGTTTTTTTCATTTTGAACATGAATTTCATGCAACTGTATTATAATGCAAATATGGCAACCTGTAATGCATACTGAGACACTTTGAAAACGCATAACGGAGTTTGATATGATAACAAAATAAAACAAAACATAAGATGAAAACAGTTGTTATTATTTATGAAAAGCACATGGTATAAGCATTCAGCCTGTTGAAGAAGAAATGCAATGTCGACAGGACACGCACACGTTTTCCAAGCTGAGGCACCCGCGTTATCACAGTCAGTATCTCGTGTGGCCTCCATCAGCTGTGGCACAGGCATGGATACGTTGGGCCATGGAGTCAAAGAGACGAATGATAAAGGCCATAGGAATGTTCCTCCATTCTTGTTGAAGAGCCACGGTCGATTCTGCAACGTTGGCTGGCGGTGGCTGACGTCTGTAAACTCGCCTCCCCACGTTCGTCACACAAGTGTTTAATCGGGTTTAAGTCTATCACAATGATTCCAGTTTACCAAAGAAAGGCTTGGTCCACTCTTGCTGCATGGGGGCGGGCGTTATCATGCTGGACGTCGTTGTTGACGGCTCAGCAATGGAATTCAGGCGTGAGAATTTCATCCACATCGCGCTGTGCTGTGCGATTGTCCTGAATAGCGTGAAGATCGCTCATAAAACCATCACACAGCCACCGCCGAATCGATCTCGCTGTCTGACACATACACTGACGTAACGTTCACCATGTCGCCGATAAACTCGTTCTCTTCCATCAACAATGGAAACATAGTACCTCGACTCGTCCGAAAACATAATTCTACGGAAGAAAAGCCGCGGTCGACGTCCATACTACTGTGCAAATCGGCGCCGTCCCTGACGGTGTCGGGGCTGCAATTTGGGACCACGGTAGGGGCGCCGGTATCGTTATCCCGGATGTCAAAGGCGCCGTCTGACTGCAACGGGGTGGATTGGTCTCCCATGTCTGCCAATTGTGTTCGCTGCTGTTGCCGTCCTGAAGCAATCTCGGAGATGCGCCAGTCGAATTTGTCGGTCTTGTCTAGCCGAAGTTGACCTGGTCGAAGACAGTTCTGCAACGCTTCCTGTTTGTTGATGTCTACTGACAAGACGGTTTATGGTTGATTGGTTGACATTAAAACGCCTGGCAACGGCTGCCTGTGAAGTCCCTGCATTGAACAGTCCCAAAGAACGTTCCCGTTCCTGTAAATTCAGTCGTGGCATTGTTTCAAATCGCTTCTGTCCCATTGATGCCATTGCCTTAAATGCATGAGACCTCGGGCAATGCACGTGCATTTCTATTTTCAAGATCACATAGCGTTGTCAATGTAACGTGGGGAATGTGTGTTTTAGCGATTCTGTCAGCGTAAAAAAAACATGCAATGGATTTATCCTCGGACAATAGGTCTAAAACACGCCTTGAATGAGCATTCCTAACATCAGAGTGAGTGAGTTTAGTTTTGAGCCGCTTTTAGCAATATTCCAGCAATATCACGACGGGAGACACCAGACGTGGGTGTACCTATGTGGGGAATCGAATCCGGGTCCCAAACGTTAAATACTTCCTTCACGTTTGTTGACGTTTTTTTGTTTTTATTTAAATATACGCAGTAGATGGAACAAATGCACGTGCGGTACGTGATGAGCGTTAACTTACACCAACCCTACTTGTTCTCGATGTTTCATTTAAAGTGCATACGCCCTTGTAATACAAACCAATAATAGCGATTTGAAACTCGTTTGTTAAACAACTTTTATCATTAGTTGAATAAAATTCTGAGATGTGAATATTCAGTTGGCAAGTTAAAATTATGAGGATTCGCAATCTTAATTTCACTTTATTCGATTTACCTTTTTGTTTAGAGTGAAATTCATCGGTACGTTTTCACTGTAAACAGACTATAGTTCCATAGATTCTTGATTTTAAAGGAAGGGGAAGTGACTCATTTTGTATCTTGAGTTTGAAGTGAAACATTCATGTTATTGCAGTTGGAGAATGTCATTGCTACAATGCAAGTACCTGCACAGCATCTCCGGCAACCACTTGTCGCCAATATGGCGGTTGCATGAAGGGATGGTTCGGTCCGACCTGCCAGAAACGTGAGCAGTGATGTTGACATCATCAATAAACACATGCATTCTCTCTTTCCCAATCCAATTTCTCAAATTTCCGAATTTCTCGTAGCTTATTTTATTTCGAAACAGAACCACATTTACATCGATTTTGAAGTTTTTTCAATGCGTTTTACACGGAACAGCATAGCTATGAGTGTCTCCTACTGATGTCCTGAATATTTTCTGTTGTCTGTTTACAGTTTAAAGGAAGGGGAAGTAACTCATATTGGTTGAAGGTCAACTCAAAATGTCAATAAGCTGCAAATGCAAAATTACCTAGCAACGGCGGTTGATCTACATCAGATACACCATTATCACATTTTGTCTACAGTTTCGTTTTCAAGCGTTGCGATGTATTACACATAATATCAACTCAAAGCAGGAAGATAACATTATCGAGGGACCGAAACAGGAAAAGAGGACCCTGGGAAAAGTGCATGCACTAGGAATTAGTGTCTTATGCAGTCTGTTCTACTGATGTCCTGTACATTTTCTGTTGTCTGTTTATCAAACAAGTTCTCCTACCATTCGAACGTGACCATTTTCACAGGGTTATTCTTAAATTGCTTAAACGTTTAATACCACTATTTCATGTTAATACATGAGAAATGCATATGTTAATGTATATTGTCTCTAGATTGATAATGGTCATTTAAATTATTCAAATATATCTGGTTTAAATGAATTCTTTCTTCAGAAAACGTTGCATTGCTAAGACCTGTGACTCAGACCTCCATCTACTATGAACGTTTTGCAACGTCCCAGCCACTGAACCTCACAGCAAACTACGCGGTGGATGGAATAGTTTCAACTCGCTTCATTGACAGTCCGTGTGCACATACTGACGGTGGAGACATGACTCCATCATGGACTGTATTTCTCAATACAAGCTGTCATGACAAAATACACCACATGAAACTTTATCTTCGCAAATCACGTGAGTACTGTGGCGTCTATATCAACATTTTACGAATTATGATAAATGCAGAACCTGAAATGGATACTTTTTTGAGATCGTCCAATATTTCAGGTCCAATTGCCAATAAAGTATAAACGTTGTGAAGTTAGCAAACTGAAACATCTAAATAAACTCATCACCGATATTTATCATATTAAAACTACGAAATGTGTGTGATTACAGACCCAGAACGAAATGATGGCATGGTGATTCTGGTGGACGACCAGATCTGCTACGATTGGTCATCAACTGGACGACCTGACAATGTCACAGACGTCACCTGCAGACAGCCACTATCAGGAACCTCAGTTACCATACGGACGCCACAGCCTTCTCTGACTCTGTGTGAGGTGCAGATATTTGGTATGTACCCAATTATATCCAAATACCATAGCACCCAGAACTGCAAAAACAAAGTTTTTTAGTATGTTCATCTGACTTCTCATCTCAAAGGTCACATAAACCCTAGGGGGTACAAATACATAAATCACTAACTGGCATCGTTATAAATAAAAAAAACCGTCATTAAAACTACTCATTTCGACCTTTAATTGACTTAAATCGACCTTTTTGACAACAGTGCACAATTCTCACCCGTGAACGAAATTTTAACCAATCAGAGCTTTGACTGACTGAGTTTGGTTTTTTGCCGCTTTTAGCAATATTCCAGCAAAATCACGGCGGGGGGACACCAGAAATAGGCTTCACACATTGTGCCCATGTGGGGATTGAAAACCCGGGTCTTCGGTGTGACGAGCCAACGCTTTAACCATTAGGCTACCCCAACGCCCCGGAATAGCTTTGAGGGCCGATGCAGAATTCATCTACATTTTAGGGATTAAATTATCTTGTTTACAGGCTTGTATAAACCTGAAATCGTGACAATTGTTGTGGAAAATGAAAGCTATATGTTCTCACAATCTACTGTCATTTAATTTTGTCTCCTGCTTTGCCTAGTTTCCGAGTTACAACTTGTTTTCATAGACGATTCTGTCAAAATCGATTGGTGTCGTTAGGCCCTATTTGTATAATGACTGATCCAAATTGATCCCATTTATGTGTTTTTTTACCTCCATATTTAATCATGTCATGTAAAAATCTGTTTGTATTCTCAAAACAGTGTCGGCCCATAAATTTTCACATGCAATACAGCAATTAATACTCCCTTGTTGTAACCCGTGTTAGGTGGTATAAACCTACACATGTTATTTGTCATCATTCACTTGATGGTCAGTTAATGAATTTATAACAGGTATAATTAGTGGTAACACACTTAGATTACCCGACAAAGGTTCCCATTTGGCATTTCTTGTGTCTGGACTAAATATTCAACATTATAAACATCGATCAAAGGATTAACAGATAACACGCTGATTGATTAATTACTTTTATCTTACACAGCGGAATTGTCAAATGGTAGTGTTTATGTATGTAGATTTAATAATCTCTACTGAATACACTCTGTCGTGTCGGTGTCTGCGTAAAAACAACGTCCTTCTTTCAAAGGATTAACCGCCAATACATTGATTGATTGCCCATTATTGGCTAACTAAATTACTGTTTTTAAAGAAAGGCGGACATTATGCAATTAGTTGCCAGGTGTGCTATCTTGGGTGACCAATGAGACTATAAACCAATACCTGATTTATCACTTTTTCGTATATTAAACTGTTAAAATACACATCATTTGGAACAGTTTTGTGGATATTGATGGATACATTCCTCGAACATGGTAATGGCCTGATATTGTTGCTATAACTTTAATCTGTTTTAATTTTAATATTTGCATTTTGTTTTTATTCATTTGTCGTAGCATTCAACAGAATCATTGTTTTCGCCGTGAAGTGTAATGAGACAGACAACATGCACTAGGGTGTGTGTGCGAATTATGATTCACACTGGCAAACTATAAAATGTCTGGATATTACAGTTCTGTTATAAATTCACTATAAGTATCAGCAGATCGTCTGCTTTTTATTTAGTTTCAAAATGCATACAAGTGTGATAATAAACTAATTTGGATTATAAGACCAAATATAAAGACGCACATTGACTAGTATCTACATACTGGTGAGTGGACATTAACCATGGGAATGTAGCAAGAAATTTATCGCGTAGTATTGTGGATAAATGGTATTTAGGTTTGTTTTCACCGAGTTACAAAATCAAAACTAATTTCTACTGGTAGTAAAATATGCATTTTATTGATGGCCATTAGGATTTTGCATGACATAGCGTATATCATAACAATTTCTCTCGTGGCAGCGAGGTGGGTGTCAATATAATACTACTTACAATATTATTGTTACTTCGATCACAACCTCACTTCCGAGGAAGAAATCGTTATGTTACAAGTTGTGTCATAGAAAATCTTTATGGTGATCAATCATATGCATAATTTACTACAACTAGTAAGTAGTTTTGATTCTTTAACTTCCGTGAAGCGATCTGAACACAAGTAAGATATGGTTTCAGGCTTCCACAACGCTCGCTTCGCACTCACAAACATAACCCATTTAGCACGAACTGCGGGGTCCTGTGGAAATCTTTGCATGGGGACACCATCGCCCGACCCCTAGGAGCAATTGACGACAAAGCAACGATTCGGCATGTCGTCGTTGATGTCGAGAAGTCATCAAAATGATGAGCGTGCTACACATTTTCTATACAACTAACTGAAAATCGTTCCTCATATGACGTCACTGCAGTGCTCTGGCGACAGAGTTACGTAAACTGTCTGTGGTTTCGTTGGCGGGCGAGAGGGAAGCAGGCGACATTTTGGCCACTTTTAATCGCTCGGTATTAATTAACCACAAGTTTTAAAGAATAAATTTGGTGTTCCGCATAAGACTAACCACAAATCTTTCATATGTAATGGTTAAAAGAGTAACAAAAAACAAAGTTTAGTGGTTCTTTAAGATGTTGAAAACTACTTTCACAACTTCATCTTTCATTAATATGTTATATTGTTAACAAGGCCTCAAATAACATCAATTTACATAAATTGTTAGAACCACGTATAAGGCAAATGTGATAAATCTTGCAAAACCAGTGCTAGTAACCTTTGGCTTGACTCTACAACGTAAAGACATGACCAGTCCCCGGCCGTTTGTAATGGATTTCAAAGCAACATAAACATCTGGTCAAAGAGAGATCTATTAGTTGATCCTGCAATGTACCACCAAAGCCCTGTCTCAAAGATTAACCATTAGTAGAATGGGATAGACAGGGTGGATTTAAATAAATTTCCGTTTCATGGATGGAGTTCAAAGTTGAGTGCATTGTTGACGGTGATTGGTTTATTGGTACAAACATTTCAGGCTTCCCGGGAAAATGAGGACTGACCCATACGTTGGGCTGACCATGTCACAAAAAGACATTGTGACACTTGTATCTTGTTTTGGTGACGAGTGCTTACGAGAAGAAATGTGTACTGGAAACCCTTTCTTACCTTAACTGTCAACACATTATTGCTACACGCGAATGACGAGGGAGTGTAATTGAGCCTCTTTGAACATTATGTCAGCGTGTATTTCAGTGTTCAACGTTCACGCATGTGACGACCAAAGCCACTTTTATTTCATAGTTTGCAGTGACGGCTGGTTTGGTGTCGACTGTGACAAACAATGTCACTGTCTGAACAAGATGGACGTGTGTGACAAGATCACTGGATACTGCTCTAGTGGATGCATTTCTGGATTCACCGGTACAAATTGTCAGACACGTACGTACATGGTAGCTATTACCCAGAATCACCAATGAAAGCTGTGTCGTGTATTATTACTGACAATAGAGGACGTATATACTCTTGCAAAAAGTAGGTGAATATCATTTTTAATTTACGAACAAAATATCGCAGATATCGGAGTCAATCAATGTTGATATGATAATAATGACTGTTTTGAGAGTGCATCACCACTTGCACTTCCTTATGACCACAGTTGTTTGACAGTAATCGCCCTTGAAAGATGATTGGTGTATGAAGTGAAATTTGCATGTGTACGATTTTCATTTTCAAGCCAAAAAAACTGGCAGGAAACGAACACTAACAACTGTGTGATGCAAGATTGTCAAAGTTAATGCTCCACGGTGATAAATTTACCTTCTTGAAAACCGTCAATATCAAGAATGACACCCTATGTACGTGTATTGGGCTACTGCGTTGTGCATGTGCATTCCATGCGTTATGTTTAGGGATGGTGATAAAATGGTGCGTTCATAAGATGTCTGTCTTTGAAAGGTTTGTTAACGTTAATAAATCCTATCCAAATTGAAATTTCAGGTTCCCTTACTTTGTTTTAAGAGTATAGTAAACACGCTCTTTTTCAAAAGGCTACAAATACATTAAATGCGAAACAAAAGGTGAGAAGTTTTCAGTTTTGAGGAGGAGTTTGGCTTTACGCAATACAATACATAAGTGTGTATTTCGTTGTTTAACGTACACACATGAAGGAACAAATACAATCTTTGTTATATAGTTTGCAGTGACGGCTGGTTTGGTGACAACTGTGACAAACAATGTCACTGTTTGGACAATACGGACGTATGTAACAGGGTGACGGGACACTGCCCTAGTGGATGCACTCTTGGATTCAGCGGCGCAAATTGTCAGACACGTACGTGCATGTTATTATTGAATCAGAATATCCAATAAACAAAGTTGCAGTGTATTTTCAACGGCACTGTAGAAGTGAAGAAAGTCGTGAAAGAGAATGAGTATATATATTCAGCCAAACTGAAAACTTGACACTCGGGATGTTTTTGGACTAGATCATTTATTTTAGGTTTAGGACAATAGTTTAGTTGTACATATGTTGTTCATAGAACATCTTGGCATCAAAGGGGAAAAAACGCCGGAACTCTTTAACAACGATAAGGTTCATGAATGAAGGTCACAGTGTGGAGAACATTTTGATTGAGGTCTTCTGTAAGGGTTGTGGCCTCCTCTAGCGTCCTTTACAACTACAACGTCTCCTTGTGGATCTTAGAACGTCAGCAAACACACCCCGAGGAGACGTCGCCATTGCTAAACAAGGGGACGTTGGATATCTTGCAACGGCTGTGGTGGATTGACTTGCTGACGAACACGTCGACCCAGCTCGTCCCAGATGTGTTAGATATCATTGAGGTCGGCGCTACGCGACGGCCAATCGAGAGCTTGAACACCGGCATTTCATAGAAAATTCTGTGTAAGATTTGCCGCATGCGGTATAGCGGTCTCTTGGAACATCAGTCAAGGGTCATGTCTCTGCATAAAGCAGGACAGGTTGCAAAATCTGATCCCTGTACGGGATCTCGAGATTCGTCGCTGAAGACAATCGAATTCCACTGTCTTTCATTGAACATTATGTGTCGATTGCGGTGGTGAAGAGGCGTTAAAATTGTTCCATTATGGGCTCCATTATGGGCAGGGATTCGATTTCTGGCTGTTTGTGCAGTTATCCTTCCACCAAACATCTCCCTTCTTGTGGAAGTTGCAATAACAAATTTACTCACATGGGTTGTGTCTGACTCGTGAAGATCCGGTTAGAAATGGTCTTCAGCAACCCATGCTTGTCGTAAGAGGCGACTAACGGGATCGGGTGGTCAGGCTCGCTGACTCGGTTGATACATGTCATCGTATCCCAATTGCGGAGATAGATGTTCATGCTCTTGTTCACTGGATTGTCTGATCCAGACTAGATTATTAATAGACCGCCGCTATAGAGTTGACTATTTCTGAGTGCTGTGCAAAACTAAACTCACTCACTCACTCTGTGTGTCTGTTTTTAGAGTCAGCATACCGACACACTGAGTGTTTCTATTTAAGCTTCTTGGTAGTCAGCCATAAACACAGAGTCAGACCAAGTACTGACGTCAATATGCTACTTGGTACTTTCCCATGACATTATGAGATCATCCAGACGACATTTTGTCTTTAACCACACCAATTCTTTAGGCGCAATCGCTTGCGGTGGTATGTAGAGTCCGGAACGGGAACCTTAGAAACTGGAGGTAAATCTGGTTCATTAATGAGTCACGACTTCTTATTTACCGGCGAGATGGAAGACAGCGTTTTGGCCGTCTGAGTAATGAACATTCTGCCCCAAATTGCATCGTCTCAAATCGCAAGCGATTGCGCCGATGGAAGTTTCTCAAAACAGGGGCGACTACTCGCGTTCTTTGTCGAATCCCCACTTCAAGCAATCGATTTCCTGACAGTGTGGACAAAAATTCGTCTCAAACCAGGAATGCTTTGTGCAGTCTCCACGACTGTGACAAGACGATGCAGTTTGGTGCATTCGACAGGTCGACAGATTCGATGGAGACAGTGTCATGGTGTGGGGTAAGATATGGAACACACAAAGGTCTGATTTAGTGGTGGTTCAGAGGAATTGGACAGCAATTCGGTGCATCAGCGAAGTCCTTGCACGTCACATGCTTCCGATTATGGACCGACAAAGGGAGATGTTTCAGCATGACAACGCTACTTCACATACATCACGCGTCACGGTCCGCTACCTTGCCAATTCTAACGTCAATGCCTTGTTGTTATTGCAAATTACACTAGATTAATATCATTCAAATATATCTAGTTTCTATGAATTGTTTCATAAGGAAACGTCGCTCTGAAAAGACCCGCAACTCAGACATCTGTCTACAATGAAGATCCTGAAACTTCCCAGCCACTGAACCTGACAGCGGACTACGCGGTGGATGGATTAATTTCAGATCAATTCAGTGACAGTCCGTGTGCTTCTCGCACTGGTGATGGAGACATGACTCCATCATGGACACTAGTTCTCAATGCAAGCAGCCATGAGAAAATACACCGCATGAAACTCTATCTTCGCAAAACATGTGAGTATTGTGGAAGTCTATATCAACATTTCATGGATTAGGACAAATGCAAAATCTGAAACGGATGTATTTAGACCATCCAATAATTCATTTGGAATTGCAAAAGAGGTACATTCGTTGTGACTTTAGCAAAGTAAAACATCTAAATAACTCACAGTTAGGCAACACCGTTCACCATTGACATTTATCACAAAATAAGTTCAATTGCAGCACCAAGTCGAAATGATGGCATGGTGATTCTGGTGGACGGCCAGATCTGCTACAGTTGGTCATCAACTGAACCTCCTGATAATGTCATGGAGGTCACCTGCAGACAGCCACTTTCAGGAAACACAGTTACCATACGGACACCACAAGAGTTTCTGACTCTGTGTGAGGTGCAGATATTTGGTATGTACCCAATTATATTCAAATATCAGCAAAATAATCCAGAGGTACCAAACTTTGTTAATGGTTATGTTCATCTGACTTAAAATAGTTCAGACTTACATACTGACTGACTGAGTTTGGTTTTACGCCGCTTTAGCAACATTCCAGCTACATCACGGCGGACTTACATACTACTTATATATTTCACATCTGTGTGATATTCTAGTGGTTCCTGCTGTTCTTCCTACACAAGACAAGATATATATGCACTCCTGGATTCATATATATATATATATATATATATATATATATATATATATATATTGATGGTGAATTTAAAAGTTGTTTTAGTCACGATATGCCTGAAATATTGCCGATGTGAGGTAAATCCTCCCTCACACCCTCACTCCACTCACACACACTCTCACACACTCACACTCTCTCAATTTCTCACTCACTCACTTGTACTGGATTCCAAAGCAACACATTCATCTGTACAAAAAGTGATATATTGGTTGGTCTTGCAAATGTAGTACAAAATCTCTGTCTCACAGATTAAAATGATATTCAATACTAGACAAGAATTTTCCTTTATCCATAGAAAGTATTTGAGAAAGCGGAATTAATACCATGTGGATTTAAAGTTCAATTGTTCGTCGATGTTTTCGTTGGGCCAACGATGTTTTGTACACTCTGGCCAAATCTTGTTAGTTTATGCCTCAATCAGCAATATCCTACTACGTCGCAGTGGCCTGTTAATGAATAACTCTTAGGAATCAAGTCAAAGAACAAATGATATACAACCAGATTATTCACAGATCATGACCACCCGAACCATTCCGGACCAGCACATGCTATAGGTGGCGGGAAAGTTGATCTTTCAACATGTTTTCAGTGTAATATTTCCAGTGTATTTAGGCGACCAATACCATCTTTAATATATAGTTTGCAGTGACGGATGGTTTGGTGACAAATGTGACAAACAATGTCACTGTCTGGACAACAAGGAAGTATGTGACAAGGTGACGGGACACTGCTCTAGTGGATGCACTCCTGGATTCAGCGGCGCAAACTGTCAATCACGTACGTACATGTTAATTATTACCAATAAAATTAGATGCAGTGTATTTTCACAGTCAATGAACATATATTTAAACAAAAGCACTCGCTCCTTTTCAAAATTTCACAAGTACATTAAATATCTGACTAAAATGAATAGTGTTTAATCTGTTCAAGACATACTCGAATGAAGGAGTGTCGCATTACGTATCCTTACACAATGTGCCATTGTATATTTCGCTGTTTAACGAACATACACGACTGGATACTTTCTGTAATAAAGTTTGCAGTGACGGCTGGTTTAGCGACAACTGTGACAAACAATGTCACTGTCTGGATAACAAGGAAGTGTGTGACAAGATCACTGGACACTGCACTAGTGGGTGTATTCCTGGATTCAGCGGAGCAAACTGTCGAGACACGTACGTAAGTAAAGCAAGATTTATGGATGTCAACTTCTTGCTTTTCTTATGCATTCCACTTCGAAATGCACTTCAAAGATTAGACATGCACGTACATGTAGTTTTTTTACCACACTCACCAAAAAGGTGCAATGTATGTAAAAAAAATGATTCAATGTATATGACAAACCCACTCATTTTCGAAATGCCACATTTACATTAAACGTTTGACAATGATCAGTAGATTGTTAGATATACTAGAGTGAGGGACAGTTTTGATTTACGTATCCTTGAGCAATATTTCAGGGTTCACTATCACCTGTGTTTAATAGTTTGCATTGACGAGCTGGTTTGGTGACAACTGTGACAAACAATGTCACTGTCTGGACAACAAGGAAGTGTATGTGACAAGGTGACGGGACACTGCTCTAGTGGATGCACTCCTGGATTCAGCGGCGCAAATTGTCAAACACGTACGTACATGTTGTTTACTCAGAATTACCAATAAAATTAGGTGCAGTGTATTTTCACAGTCAATTAAAAATATTTTTAAACAAAACACTAGCTCCTTTTCAAAATGTCATTGTGTATTTCGGTGTTAAACGAACATACACGACTAGATAATTACTATGTCTGAAATAAAGTTTGCAGTGACGGCTGGTTTGGTGGACAACTGCTGACAAACAATGTCGCTGTCTGGACAACAAGGAAGTATGTGACAAGATCAATGGACACTGCTCTAGTGGATGCACTCCTGGATTCAGCGGCGCAAATTGTCAAACACGTACGTACAAAATATCCAATAAACAAGAATGCAGAGTATTGTCGACGACATCCTAGAAGTGAGGAAAATCGTAAAAGGGATGAGTATTTCTTTAATTTTAAAACCTGATACTCCCACCGTGAAAACCAAACTTACAGGTATATGATCATATAACTTTCCGAATATAGTATTCATTGTTGACGGTACATATTATTCTTTGCTTAACAGAAACAAGCATTAGGCCAACTAAGAAATGAAATTTGTCCTTGTACAAAAATAGAGATTTTCTGATTATCTGAGATGAAAACGTTTTAATCCAACAATGCCCCAATATTAATTACATGTGATATCTAGATTTCATAAATATTACACTAAATCATATGGTACATTTTGTATTTCCCTTTCTCAGTAAAGTACACATTCAAGCAGAGACTACATTAAAACTGCTTAGTATGTTATGCAAATTTGAGGGATTGCCTTCAATATGTTACGGTTCTTAATTCCACTTAATTTTTGCCTACATCAAACAGATTTGAACCCAGCGATTGACCAAGGCTCTGAATTTGCACAACCACTTCATTTTGTTGCGTCTTTGGCAATAGTTTGCATGTAACGTCCTTACATGTTTGCAAATCAGTAATTGCCAACATTGCATTTTCAGCCCGCTCCATAAATACTGACCAACGAGCTTCTAGTCCCATGACGTTAGCAGTTGGAATTTCATGTGGAGTTGTCATATTGATCATTGTGCTGGTGGCTTCTCTGTGGATCAGGAGGTGAGCAACAGCGTATATCGGCCTCTTATTAGTAATTGAGTTGTTATTGAATGGGGTGTTAAAATGTTCTTTCTTTTTACTTTCAAGATTTATAATACGGGACAAGGAAAGACATGTGTACAGTCTATCCAATGTCCTGGTATGTACAGGAACCGCCTGAAAACAAACCAGACACCAACATGTTGCCGGTCGATGTTTTATAAATGTATCTTATTCTCTATGTATTCAATGTATATCCAGTTAACACCTATTATTATCATCCAAACATGTAGTATAACATCTATAGAATAAAAGAAATCTGTTGTTTTGGTGGGAAGATTGTCAGAACTTTAATTGTTGATTTTTTAAGAGTACGTACGTGAGTGAAGAGTATTAGAAAAATGTTGTGAACAGGTGTCCATAGGAACCACCGGTAGTAACTCAGAGAGAGAACATAAAGCAAATAACACCCAATACCCACTTCAGTCGTTTCTAACTGAAATCTGTGATTTCGGCGAACTTATTCTGTCCCGCGATTTGAATGTGTACTTTTGTTATGACACAAATGATATGAAACGGTTGCCATTCTTATTGCCTTGAATTCAAAACCACATTCTCGAGGACACCTCAGGTGGCGACTTCATGTTTTGCATCAACTGTAACTCTTCTTGATGTTGCTTATGTAGGTCAGTCTATTCAAATACAAGAGACGATCTAGTTTAACGAAAGAGTTCTCTTTTGCTCAACATGTTACCATTCCATGACGCATGGAAATGTTGAATAAAGTTTAACTTTGCACATTTCAGGCTGCAGATGAAAATCAAAGCGTTAGAAACGAAACGTGATGAACCGTACGCCTCTCTGGATCAGACCACAATGGAACAAATATCAGAAACGTGTTATACGGAGATGGCAGAGGACAGATATGATGCAAGATATATCAATTCACCAGTGCGATAAATACTCTGGAAACAACTTCAATGAAATGTTGAATGGATTCACAATAATCGCTTATTCTTAACCAAAGCATGCAGTCTTTACTCTACCCTTGTTCTCTGTCTGTGTTGCTTCCACTTTATAGCATAATAGCAACTTGATTACAAATCTCTGCCAACAGCAGGATCGACTGTACGATTCCGATATACCACGGGCTGGCATGTATATAAAAATGAAACACTATCAAATGGTAATAATGCTGGAAAACATGTACAGCAAGGTCAACTGTTCACCCGAAAAAGGATACATACAAAACGACGTATGTCAGACTTAGGTTGTTTATGCATAAAAAAACAACAACAAAACAAACAGCATCAAAACAAAACAATAGACAAAGTATTTTCTTCCTCCATTGGCTGATATGAATCATGTTGAACTATTTTTATTATTTGCGGAATGATAGATCCTCGAAATAAATCCGTTTGTGCACAAATGACTTCTGATGATATTTGCCTTCATCTTTGCCAAACTGTCCTGAACCTCTGTAGCAAAAGACGTATCCATAATCATTGTTGTAAAACGATGCGTCAGCTTTGAAATGTTCTCCACATATCTACCATAAAATGTTTACTGAAGCCTTGACGTTTGGAACCTTTTTGAACAACTATTGAGCGTGATAGTATGGCGCAGTTTGAAATCTCGATTGCATTTAAAGTTAAGAAATATAGGCCTGGGCTACAGGATATTACTGGTCATACTTGACCACTGGAAAGTTAAAATCATCCCTCTCGTATCACAGTCTTGATGAGATTTCTTTGTCGCTCTGACGCTATGCATATATCTCATTATGAAACACACGAGAAGGTCTCACTAGGTGTGCCTTATGTGAAGTTATTCAAATTCACTGTTTGATGGTTATTGAACGATAACAGACAATCAATATACATTGAGACTTTTGTTAAACTTTGCAAATTACCTTCTTTTGATTTTTGCACCAGTTGGGATGCATACTTCTTGTCCACATGTTACTTCTCATTTTTCAGAGATGTTATTTATGTTCTTAAACTATATCACTTCACATATTATTTCTCAATCAACTTCAAATGACATTTGCTTTCTAATTTCTTCCATTGTCTGAAACTCTTAAAATATATATGTAAGTGTATCTATGCTCACCACCTTACTAAGTAAGGATGAAGTCACTGACATATCTAGAGGTGTTATGATGTTGTTGTGTGAGAGGAGTATGTGTGGTGTGGTGTAGTGTGTGTGCGTCTGTGTGTGTGTGTGCTGTGTGTGTGTGTGGTACAGTTGGTTGCAATGTATATTGTTAAAATATACCTATCTAACATTGTTATATTTTTAGCTTTTACGTTAATGAGTTGTAAAGACAACACTTTCAGTAAAATGAGTGTTTTCATGACAGGTAATAATAAAAGGGGTATGTAAAAACTATCGGAATATTTAACCACTGCAGTTTCACTATATTGTTAGTTATATTTTTTTGTTTAAAATACAATTTTGATTTTAATTTTTCATATGCGTTAAATTGAAATAGTGATTAAAAATAGTGTTAAAAACTAGTCAACTTGGGGAATAATATCAAACAGATACTGGGACAATATTTAAGAAACCACTGATAGGAAGCATCGAAATTATTGTTACCTAGGAAACAGCATATTGTAAATCCTAACGACTGATGATCATGATTTCATGAATACATGTATATATGGCATAATGACTGCATGCATGACTGCCATTTTCTACAATACAGAAAAGAAATGATTATTTATAGATATGACACACCATATGTTCTCTGACATCTGATATACACACATATAACATATATAAAACAATGAGTGTAGGATTATGCAGTGTACCGCACTATTTTGCAATTATTTATGTGATAACGTTTGCTAAAGGAAATGAAAAGCCATAATATGAATTGTCAGTCTCGTTGATCTCTTAAGCGTTAAAATTATTTATGGTGGGGCTGTTTACGTCCCTTGGCCTTGGGACCGGTAAACGTTAAGGATCGACTGAGTTTTGCTGTTTTGTCGACATGGATTGTAGCCTGTTGTATTATTTTGTAGATTAGGTTATAGTTATGCCTTTAACCACTCATATGACAACAAAACGACAGCAATGTGAACTCTCAGGGTTCAAATTACCAAATATAACAGCGAAGCGTACTTAAAATGAGAAATCTGTCCGATATCTTTGACAGTTCATTCACGCACTGAAGTTTTAATAAAATCTCAGTAGCCACGTTGTTTACATCTTAGGGCTGCATATAGAAAGTTCAAAGTAAAACATACGTTATGACATCGTCTATTATGTTCACTGGGGATTCATTTGCGTATGGTCGATAACGCACACACGGGCACAGAAAAGGTGCCTATGATTCTCTTAATGGGCCCACGCCTGTAGGGTAAGAACAAAACAGCACAACCCTGCGGCGGTACGTAAGTTCTGCGTGGGAAGGGTGTCAGTACAGACAGTGTCGTCTCATGAATACATCCATGATTTATTTGTTTTGCTTTTTTCAAATATTTTTTCTATGTTATGACAAATTCATGAATTTAGACTGAGTCCTGTTGTCAAGGACGTGCACTGCACATTGTAGCTCTTACTTTGACTTTGGTGCTTTACTACGAGGTAAAACATATGCCTAATGTACATCTTTAAACAAATTAATCTGAATACAAATTTAATAAGCAAAGAAACTTTTTTATGGATGCACACAACAAAAATTTGGAAAACATATCCGTGAAATCAACCACAGTCCATCGATATCGATTGTTAACCGAGACATTGAGTTTGTTATATGAAGCACATGAGTTATACTTCATAATCATGTATTTCGTTGACCCCGATTTTACACTGATGTCTTTGTTACTGATGACAGGAAGAAGTTGTGAAGCCGAATGTCATCTTTTTCCGTGACAGTGCAAGCTCTTGGCCATGATAGACACGGTGAAGCTATACGTCGGTCATAAGCTGAATATCATGTTTTTCCGTGATAGTGCAATCTCTTTGTCACTGATGCACACTTTGAAGCTATACGCCGTTCATATGATGAATATCATGTTTTTTCCGTGATAGTGCAAGCTCTTGGCCATGATAGACACGGTGAAGCTATAATATCATAAGCTGAATATCATGTTTTTTCGGTGACAGTGCAAGCTCTTTGTAACTGATGCAAACGATGATGTAATACGTCAGTGAGACGCTGAATATCATGTTCGCTTTTCCACGATAGTGCAAGTTTAGCGTCACTGATGTTCACGATAAAGTTATACGTCGGTTTGACGCTGAATATTATATAGTGCGAGGAGTTTGTCACTGATGCACACGATGAAGCTATATCTAAGTTAGATGCTGAATATCATGTTTTTCCGTGATAGTGCAAGCTCTTGTGCACGATGACGTTACATGTCAATCAGACGCAGAAAGTCATGTTTGGTTCACTCACCTGATAAGTCTTGGCCACGAGTCGATCCAAAAGAGCTCATGTAAACTGTTCAGATGAATATTGAGATAATGCTTTGACATTGTTTATTGGAGATGCTTTCATCCTATCTACGGACTTGACCAATTCAAGTAAAATATGTTCAGATACATGCAAATGTTTCCAACGGTTTTTGTGTTTCTTGAATATTAGACGGGTCTTTAAGGAGCAAAGATGAATTTTCCCGCCGCACTCAGCAATATTCAGATATAAGGGCGGCTTGTACATAATCGTGTCTGCACAAGACAATCCAGTATTTAAAACCATGAGCAATGATGAACGCAACTGGTTTTCAATGATATACTGTCAAACAGACCTCGAGCCTGACGACCTGATCCAAGTAGTCGCCTCTTACAACAAACATAGGCTGCCCTGCAGGTTCAGATACTCCGTTAAAAGCGGAACCGACTATCCAGTGTAGAGTTAAGTCAGATTATATTTTCTGTGATGAATACTGTCAAATTGATAAACAAATGTGCGTAACTTACACCATGGGTGATGGTGTCTATATGAAGAGTGATGTCATTTTAACGTATATAACTATGTGATGAGCAAGACGGTCTACTCCCATTTGTGAGAGCTCCCAATTGTGAGACTCCCAGTTATGAGACAGTGGAGTAGGTAATTAACAAAGAAAACACACCATACTCCCCTGTCTGATAGAATGGATTAACCCTAGCTAATTACTGATTTGCTATGTAACTGAATCTTGTGGAAGTCTTAATGAAACTTTATAAGATAAATTGATTAACATACACTTTGTGTAGGTAACTTCGTGATCATTTGAAAGAGAAATTAATTTACCTACTCAGATTTACATCCGTCTCCGAAACTACAAGATATAGTTTAAGAAATAACTCTGAAATACAAGTTTACAGTCGAACTGCCTCTTATGCCAAATACTTTTTACCCGGCACTACCCGTTATAACCTGGATGCCTTTTTGAACGGAAACAAAGAATGTACTCCTTGTGTAAACCAGAAAATAGTTGAATCTGTCCACGATTATATCATCAAGACACAACGTTTCAAATTTTTCTCAAGAAAATACTTAAATTAACTCAAAAACCTTCTCATGATTGATTTATATTCCTACAATAGCTTGTTAGACACACAGAACTGTAACTCTCTAATTATGACTACTTAGAGAATAGTTGTATTTGATGTAAACTTAAAAATAAATTTATGCAATAGTCAATATCGATGACGTCACATCCTCCATTTCATTTTGTATTTTATGTTGCATGGGTGCTGTGTTAAGAAGTAAGCAGTAATGCTTGCTCACCAATCCCAATTCATTTTCATAAATAATAATAAAATATGTTTAAACCAAAATGACTTTCAAACTTCATAATAGTCTATTTCTTCTGTGTAAATAGAATCTTTGATAATCTATTTCATTAATCTACTCATCAATGACTCCTGTGGGTACTCTTCAACAACTGGGCTGATCCCACTTTCATTGTAGGGATGTGGAAACACCACCTATGTGCACTGAACCATTAATTTATGTGTCTCTCACAACTGGGAGTTGTCACAAATGGGAGGACACCAGCAAGACACATCATCGGCCAGCGATATCTGTAATTGTATGTAGAGACCACGGGTGAAACGTACACCAGCTTATCTACGAGAAGAATAAGGACTACATAATCGAACGTAAGCGCCTCCTCAGGATAGAGGTGTAAGGAGGGGCGTTTTATTGATATTGGTGTGTACCTAGGTATATATAATGAATAGTCTACAGTTAGTGAAAGTTGAACCCCCGGAAAGTCGTTGTCTGAGAAGCTGGCAGATGGATGTTGGTAAAAGTATAGATATCGGTGTCCTCAAACCTCTGATTGTTGGCGAACTCTATAAGGCACTGGAAGACCTGAAGTGCTTCGCATTTTCAATCATGGTGAAAGTAGGGTTTGATGTACTGCGGACTGGCGCACTTGGAATTACTTTGATGATGGACTAGTAGATGTGTATCAACACGGGGAGATAGATATGATTGTCGATGCCTCGGTGCAAAATACAAGAAACCCTACTACTCTGCGCATGTTCCGGGTTGGTTGAGGGTATAATCGATGAGGTCTATCTAAATATATATTAAGGAATTTATGGGCGCCTCCTTTATTTTTTTATTAAGATAAGGTTGGAAGAGTTACCTCCCTTCCTAGCCAGTGGCCCAATTAGAGATTGTTATGCTTAGGTGTAAACAATGTCTACTGTCCCGGATCTACGGTTCGTGCAGACTAAACACGCTATAGGTAATTATCTGAAGGGCTGGCGGATGAATGTAGACCAGAACATAGACATTGACGATATCAAACCCCAGACCGCTGACAAAGTCAACGAGGAACTGACTGACCTGGGGAGCCTCAAATTCCAAATCACGGTAAAATGTCGCTCGACAAACAGCAGGCAGACGGCAGCACCGAGCATGTTAAGCCTTACTTTAGGGGTAAACAAGAAGTCGCGACTCAACCCGAGACGATAGACGAGTCCATCAACACCTCGCTTCAACAAATATGAGAGTACCTGGAACGCTACACCCACAGGGTTCCGGGTGGGCAGTGGATAATATTGATACGGTCTACCTGGACATAGCTAACTACGTACCGTTCAGAGGTGGATCGTACCTGGACTTACCCCCCTACTACAAGAAAAAACATGCCATGGTCAACGTCAAAAACAGAGGCGACGATTGCATGAGGGTAGCAATCAGATCTGCCTTGTTCCAGTCGACGACGTACATTTGGATAGACTTTCCAGCTATCCCGAAGACGATGGGCTCAACTGGGACGGCATTGACGAACCCAGCCCCATATCTCAAGTTACCAAAATCGAAAAACAGAACAACATAGCCATTAACGTCTTCGGACACGAAAAGGCAACAAAACGATCATGCACAGGATCAGCCCAATGGAGGGCCGCAAGACGATCAATATATTCATGATCCAGCGAGGTGATAACTGTCAATACGTCTGGATAAAACACTTCAGCAGGGCGTTCAGCGACCAGTCGGCACATGTCGGGGAAAAAACACTTCTGTGAACGATGCCTGCACGGCTCCACCCGGGCCAACCTGCTGGAATCACACCGGGAGAATTTCCTAGGCGTGGGGCAGACGGCCATACGAATCGACATGGCCAAGGAAGGCGACAACACCCTAAAATTCGACAACCACAAGAACCACATGCCCGTACCTTACATCATCTATGCCGACTTCGAAGCCCTCATCAAGCACGTTGACACCACTATCGAGGTTATTCACAGAGAGCTTCACACATAAAACGCTGGATCACGAGGCCTGTGGGTTCGGGTACGTGGTCGTCCGATGCGATCGACAAACGAACGCTCCCGTGGTGTACAGAGGCCCTGACGCGGCTGAAAAGTTTCTAAAGTGCTTGCAACAGGAAGAGAAAACCATCAGGGCTTCGAGTGGACATCTGAAATGGTAGACTTCATTAGCATACCGCCGGATTCGGGGAAGGGTTACATCCTCGAAGTGGACTTGGGGTACCCAGCAGCATTGCACGCCGCCCACAACGGCTACCCCTGGCTCCCGAACGGTTGACGGTGGACCCGGACTGGATGTCCGACTATCAGCGGGACTTGTTGGGGAAGAATAAGCTAGCCAACGTCGAAAAACTCGTACCCAACCTGATGAACAAAACAAGTACATCGTCCACTATCGCAACCTGCAGCAGTACCTGTCGCTAGGTATGAGGCTGACTAAAATTCATAGGGTGCTCAAGTTCTACCAAAGCCCCTGGATGGAGCCCTACATCAAAATGAACACCGAGCTGAGAAAGCTGGCCACCAGTGACTTCGAGGACATGAAGAACTACCCTACAAGGACCACCCCATGCACAGCACGGTTAACAAAAGGTCCTTGGCAAGATGAAGGACTAAAGCGCCGGCACACCCATCGCCCAGTACATAGGCTTGAGGCCCAAGATGTAGTCTATCCTGAAAGCCGACAATGGCGACATCCGGAAGTCGAAGGGGTCAAGCAGTATGTGGTGAAACAACACATCAGACACGCCAGGTTTAAGGAGGCCCTGTTCATGACCGCGCAACTTCAGGCATCAGATGAACACGCTGAGAAGCGACGGACACAGGATATAATGGACTGACGATAAACAAGACGTCCCTGTCGCCAATGGACATGAAGCATTGGATAGCCATCGACGGGATCAACACGGACATGAAAACTTGAACCATAAAAATAGATGCATAAGTGGTATGTGCAGTGGAGAGTCTGACAAAGGCTTTACTGATAAAAGAAGCTTATGTCAGACGTGGTCCAGACTTGGTCCTCCACAGATAAAGTCAACTGTCAGACGTGGGGGCAGAACTATCATTGTATATACTACTTGCATTTTAACCCAATAAGCGACGTAAAGAAAATACAATTTTACTGTATCGTTTACTGTGATACAGCCGTTGCGAATCTCAGTGCTATCCCCACCTTCTTTATTCTATCCAACAAATGTAAACTTCAATCTTCAGAAATGATCTAGGCAGGGACACCAGACTTTAGCCTTCAGTACAAGAGTGCCTTCATTCAAATGCCGATTTATACCACTTTTCAATTTGTTGATCCTCGGGTGCATTTACCCATAAATCTGTTTATAGAAAGGTGCCTCGCAAAGTTTTTTGATTTGTTTTGTATTTTTGTTTTTGTTATTTGTTTGTTTTGTTTTGTATAAAATTAAAATAGCTCCGAGTTCACAGACACTTTGTATTTCCCCGGTCATTGGATACCAATCTCAACGACACACATCGTATTATATATCCCAACTCCCTGGGGACCATACAACTCTTGCAGCCACTAGGCGCACCAAGTTAATGTGACTTTTCATCCGTACGAGGTACCCATTCACATCTGGATGGACTGGGACACTACTTTGTCCAAGTTTACTGCACTGTGCTGTACCCGCAACTAGGTGTGTGCACGTATTCATGTGGCTAGCATCTGGTCATAATACCAACGGATTTGTGGGTTCTTTTAAGTGCACAGGAGGTACGTAAGTCCCAAAATTTATACTTAACAGATTATTTAAACGTAGCATTTTTTGTAATTTTAAATTATGGCTAGATTTGACTATAATAGCCAGTGGCTGAAGGGATGGCGTAAATCCAGCTAGGGTCCATGTAGGTAGCAAAGGCACTGTAATCCCCATGGTCCCTAGTATGGTGATCTACCTTCAGTTGCTGGTGATCTATAGCTCACATTTACATTGTATTATCCAAATATAGTTTTCTACTTCATAAGATATATGCTAGCTAGTTTTAACTCATTTTGTGATAATCTAGTAATTTTACTGTCCTTCAGACAGTGCTTTATATATCATATGTATGTATTATGAATTTAAAACTAGTTTAGTCACAATATGGCTGAAATATTGCCGATGTGACTTTAAATCTTAACTCTCTCACTTACTCACTCACTCATGTCTCTATTCTCTGTTACTATCATGGAAACCATATTTCAGCCATATCGTGACTTAAAAGGGTCATATATAAAAGCTTATAATGTTACATCTTATATCTGTCTGCGAAGGACAGTACAAGAACTAGAATATCAGTTAGAGATTTCAAACTAGGATGTGACTTAAACGTACATACTATTTAGGACTTTACAATATAAATACAAATTATAGATCACCAGCAACTGAAGGTAGATCACCATACTAGGGACCATGGGGATTGTAGTGACATTTAGCCAACATTTTTAAAACAAATATTCTACGATTAAATTTTTTGGAAGAAATTTGAAAGTTTTGGGACTTACAGTCCGTTTGAGTCAGAAACAAACGGACCGATGAATTGCAAATTTTATGGATTGGACAAAATTGCCACATAAATATAAATAGTACACATGTTGATCATTTACTAATACCCAACAGCTTTCTTATATTTGAAAATTTTCCGGACTCCACCAAAAAAGTTCTTTAAGAAACTATCATCATTGAAAACGCAAAAGTTGTTATCTGTCGCAGCGGGGTGAAACCGCAGAAACGGAACAGCCAGTCATGGCGGAGGACATTTCAAAATCTATTCCGGGAAATCTATTCTCGTCTGTCGTAGTGTCATAGTCACGACTTAAAGGGATGACAAGTGGTGCCATAGTTGTCTGTTGTAAGCCATCCCGAGACCAGTAACCTTGTTCAATGACGTTAGCTACCTTGTTGACACAGTTTTGCCAAGTTTCAGTCGTGATTTTGTTAAGGGATTCCTTAACCAAAACCTCTACGTCACGTAATCTAAAAGTTGTGTTTGATCTGGCAACATCTCCTTTGACAATACCCCATATCATTTCAATGGGGTTAAGGTCACGGTGATAGGGTGGAAGTCGCAGAATATCGTGACCCTTACTTTTTCTGTAACTGTCAACTTTGTAGAAAGGTTCACCTTTGTGGGTTTTTATGATCTCATATAGTTGAGGCTTCGTTGCCTTTGAAGGCCGTGCGATCTGAAATTTGTCGAGCCATGATATCATATAACCTTTTCGACTGTTCGATGTCGGTGCTTTACTGTTGGGGTCCTGCATGCTGTGTTATGGAGCATTGTCCATTACGATAAAAGACTTCTCTGGTAGAGCTGGTACCAACTTGTTTTTAACCCAATCGAGGAAAACCGCACCATTCATCTCGGAATGGTAGTCTCTGTTATCTGTGGACTTTGCCCTGAATACCAAGTCGCAGCCTGGGAGAAAGCCTTTGCTGGAGCAACCAGCATGGAGAATGATTGGTCTCTCTCCTTTCCCTAGAGGCAGCTTTCTACGTGTCCCCTTATCACCCCATCGGGTACCCACTGACTGCTGGCAGTGTGCGCGAGGCATTGACCCACGTCTCGTCCAAGTACACTTGCTCGGACCCTTCCTTGCGCTTCTTCTTTATAACCCTGAGAAAATTATTTCTCAAGCGAACGATATCAGGCGTTCACAGGGTACTGACCTATTCTCCCTCGACATTTTCTTATAATGATACCCGATGGAGTGTAAGAGTCGCCAGAGTGTGTACTTTGATACTCTGAGGTTGTGTTCTTGCTTCAAATGCTTTTAAAACTTTTCAGCGACATGTATTTGTTTACAGAATAGAGCTGGTTGATAGACTGCCTTACAAGGTTCTTTTGAAAGTTGTCCAAATGTTTTAATTTGTGTGATTTTGACACGACCCCTACCTGCTTCGCATCACCCTCACAATGTTTGTGTTCCAGAACATTTGTCAGTACCCTTGCTGATACTCCTAAAGCTTTTGCTGCCCGCTTACGGAATTTATTCATGGCATAAAATGGTTTGCCCCTTTCGGCTTCAGCACGGAAAAATCGTACACTTCAATCATCAACTGTTTCACGTCAGCATTCAACTTCATTTTTCATCAGGCACGAGATAGTAGCTGTTCCGTTTCTCGGTTTCACCCCGCCGCGACAGATAACAACTTTTGTGTTTTCAAAGATGATAGTTTCTTAAAGAACTTTTTGGTGGAGTCGGAAAATTTTCAAATATAAGAAACTGTTGGGTATTAGTAAATGATAAACATGTGTACTATTTATATTTATGTGGCACTTTTGTACAATGATAAAATTAGCAATTCATCGGTCCGTTTCTGACTCAAACGGACTGTACCTATCCTCTCAGGAGGACAATAATTTTACAATACTTTAACCAGCCTCTGACCGTCTGATGTGCAACTTGCAATCTATCTATATTAAAAATCAAATATCTACACAATATCAATTACATGAATTAATTAATGTTAATTCAATTTCCAAAACTGCTCGAACTTGTGTGATTTGTATAGAGTCCCCATGGTCCCTACTATGGTGATCTAACTTCAGTTGTTGGCGATCTATATCCTGTTTTTGCATTGTATTGTCCTCTATAGTTAAAGTATTGTAGGTTTATTACTAGTTTTATCTATCTATCTATCTATCTATCTATCTATCTATCTATCTATCTATCTATCTATCTATCTATCTATCTATCTATCTATCTATCTATCTATCTATCTATCTATCTATCTATCTATCTATCTATCTATCTATCTATACGGATCTTCTCCAACATGTTTCACTTTTATCTTCAGGGAGGTGAAGATATATATGGCTGTAATATTGCCGATGTGATGTAAAATTTTAACTCACTCACTCATTTGTATAGAAAATGTGTATGGTTGCCCTGCTAGGCAACTAATAACACACCAGTAGATTTATGCACAAAGCACACGGGTCTGTGTATTTCCGTATTTCCGAACGTCTTTCGTGTGTTTCACGAAATTCGCTTCCTGGTAGCCCAACAAGTATTGTATTTACAAAGCAGCTGTGAAGTGGTGATGTGAATTTGTGATGTGAGAGGTGAGTAGTACAATTACATAGCTTTGCTATAATCCGTTTTGTGTATATCAGTGAAGGAACCTCTCGTGATTGTTTATGTGTGTCGGAGGTAGATCTTACATGTGACTCTGTCCAATTATTGTCCTATTACATAGATATTACTTGATAATGAACACACACTGTTACCTTTGTTCTCCTACATTGTGATTTATGAACTCGACTAAGGTCTTTGCTGGTGAAAATTTGGCTGAAGAAATATTTGTAAGCAAAGCGGTTTTGATTGTTATGTATAACATACACTGTCCACCCTTTAACGTGTCCATGCAAAGGATAAATATAGACACTATTAATGTAAGCAGCCTTAGGGCTGCGAATCTCACATCTGAGTAGGTGTCCATTTTCGGTGTAAGTGGAGTTTATTTTTCAGTCAAACTTTGATATCTTGAGAGACTATTTGTTAGTCCTACCTTCATCTGGTGCAAACACTACCTTTTGCACCACCAACCAACTCTACGCTATATGCTAGAGAATGTAACAGAGTGAACATCATCTAAACATAATATTGAAAATGTACAGGGATATTTCATTGCAAAACATTCATTCCATTGGAATATCAGTTGAAACTCTGTTATCGAGAAAGGCTATAGTTAGGTACAGGTCAGGTCACTGAAAAGGAAACTGAAACTGGGAAAATAAAATCCGGAAATATGAGCCAGAGCACTTGAGAACGAAATGTCATTAATATTCTGTGAGTATTTTGTTACGGTTTTGAAATTACCGAGATAAAGGCTTGTGGGTCCCTTTAAACCAGCAAAATAAAACAGAAAAATGTCTATAAAGTTCAATTGTATACCCAATAAACAAACAAGGTTACACTGAATGACATTACAGGTTCCTGATACAATACAATTGGGTCACATATCTAAAATATTAACTTATCAAAGTCTTGATATTCCCAGTAAAAACAGATGTACTGATTGAAGATTATGGACACCTGTTGAAAGTTCAATGTAGACGAGGCCTCTTGAGGGGTAGGTCTTGAAACGTCGATTTTTGGCAGACTGATGAGCGTAAATCCAAAATCCTCCACTCAGACATCTCAGCAAACATCCCTTATATATCTATTATACAGTTCTAGGGAATTCTAACAAAAGCTATGGCACACCACCACCATCGAGAAATTACTGGAATCCAACGGTCTTCCACCTAAGACCGAAAGTAATGCAAACAAATGGAAGTAGCTCGTAAGATTACTCCAAACAAGTAAAATTATAAGTTCAAGATGCGAGTTCAAATCCAAAATCAACTTTTGTGACAAATGATAAACTAAAAGTTACTCATCATAACGATATCTTTAAAATAAGCAATGTACTAGGTTGTTCCCTCCATATATATGCTGTATTGCATACCTCCTTACCTAGTCAATAGTTGAGAGTGAATATATATCTAGTAGATAATGTTTTATGTCATTACTATCACAATGCGTTTGCTCTGAGAATTGTTAATCTTCAGAAATTCTTTCGTCATATCTACGTTCCTTCATTGTTTTGTTCATTCATTTGTTAATTCATTGGCTCATTCACTGATTGATTCACCAATTCTGGCTGAAATACAAAGTAACATCCTTGTAAAATCTAGAGTGGTCACTTTGCTTAATTGATCGTTTTAGATAAATGCCATATCAAATAGCACTCTGAAGGACATTCAAAAGGTTTCACACGTCTTTACGGGATATTAGGTTCCGTGGCATCAAACATGATTATAAAATTGTAATACTGTTCGTTTCTAATATCGAATCTAGTATCTTTTCTTTAGCATTCTGTTAGGTTGACTGCATGCAATTAGCATTGTTGTACAATTGCCACTTGGTTCATCATGAATAATTACAAAGTTACTACAATGATAGTACTGAGACGACAGACAACACAAATACAATGGCAATATAGCATAAAAGCATTCATGTTAGCAAGACACACAATTATTATATTCACCTAGCCTGGTCGAGCAGTGATCAAGCTTGACAAAATTGAACGAGAATGGGAATCCTGGGTGAAATCGATCTTCATATAACAGTTAAATATATCAACAAACACATCACTCCCTCTAATTACACTTAACAGAAACAATGTAATACAATTTCAGAACTGTTATGAATTACATGCCATATAAAAGTTCGGTTGTTCAGAAAATTAAAAGAATTATTGTGACTGTAAGTCAGAATGTTTTCACGTAGTTTGTTTCAGCATTATCAATTACAAAGAAATAATTCCGATTGTTTTAATTTATTTAGGTTTATTGGTTAACAGTATTACTATTTTTTACTTTAGGGTGCCTAAACAAAATTATCTTGTGAGCGAAATGTGTTCCGTAGAGGTCAAGGCTCGCAAGAAGAGCTTAAAAGTGATTGCTACACAATGTGCAAATATCAGAAAGATTTGAACGATATGTATTTTCTTGGTATATCATTGGAGTGAGTTCTATAAAAGTTTAGTTAAACCAGTTATGAATATATTTCTAAATCTATTCCGGATGTATTTTTGTTACGGACATGCTCGAAATGTAAACTGGCGTCCAAAAGAAACGCCACCAAACAGTTTTCTTCACTAAAACACAAAAAAAGCAAATTATGGTAACAAGTAGTGTTGTATTGTAAAACACAATCAGTCAGCAACAGTTCTTGAAACTTTTCAGTGAGAAAAATGAAACATTTCGTGTTCTGAAGGCACATGGATGACACAGGGGTGCAGTGTCCAGTATTCGATCGCCAACGCTGATTCGTCTTTAAGGTCTCAAACTGTCCTGAACAACACAGATGATTCAGTATCGTGTGTGGACTCCCCTAGCAGTGATGCATGCTCTAACGCGGCGTCGAACTGAGTATGTGAGCCTTCTGACGTCATTATTAGGATTTGGCGCCATTCCTCTTGCAGGGAAACTGCCAAAGCGTCCCTAGTCAATTGCGGCTGTTGACGTTTCCGAATACGTTGCCCCAGTTGGTCCCAGAGGTGTTCGATTGGAGACAGATCGGGTGATCTCGCTGGCCACTGTAGCAGGTTGACGTTGTTAGTGTTGAGGAAGTCACTAGTGATCCGAGCTGTGTGAGGTGTGGCGTTGTCCTGTTGAAACAGAGTCCTTGGGTGACGTTGCAGGAAAGGCAGCACCACAGGCCGTAAAATCTCGTCGATGTAACGACGTGCGGTGAGATAACCGTTGATGATGACGAGATCTTCTGGTCCCCGCAAATTCCGCCCCAGGCCATAACGGTTCCACCGCCGTAATGCTCCACTTCTTGGATGCAAGCAGGTGCCGTCCGTTCGCCCCGACGTCGGTAGATTCGGAAACGACCATCAGATTTGAAGAGATGTAACCAGCTCTCGTCACTGAAGAGCTCTCTTCGCCAGTTTCGCTGCTGCCACTGCATTTCGGTCCTGGCCCACTTCAATCTGGCACGTCTGTGTCGGAGCGTTAACGTCATGCCCTTGAAAGGTCGATAGGCACGAATACCATGCTGGCGGAGTCGTCTTGCTACGGTCTGTCT
Source organism: Haliotis rubra (assembly GCF_003918875.1). Classification (NCBI taxonomy): domain Eukaryota; kingdom Metazoa; phylum Mollusca; class Gastropoda; order Lepetellida; family Haliotidae; genus Haliotis; species Haliotis rubra. Next base: position 31,275 of record NW_025765136.1, on the reverse strand, counting down.
GCTGACTGCATGTCCAAGGCTATTGACGCTTGATGACGTCACAGTGAGGTAGCGGTTTCTCAGATGAAGCAGCCGTAAATATCGATCTTCCTGTGGAGTCGTGACCTTGGGTCTGCCACTCCTGGGTCTGTCAGCAGTACTGCCTGTCTGTCTGTGACGTGTGACAAGTCTGGCGAAGGTGGACTTGCAGCATCCCATGATCCTGCCCATGTGCTTCTGTGTTGCGCCGATCTGAAGCATACCAATTTCGCTTTCCCTCAGTTCTTTGGTCAATCGAGGCATGTTGGCTGCTTTCATTCGTGTCACATGATTAGAGAGAACACATCTAGTCAGGTTTTATACCCTCATGTCATACGGGTAACTTTGAGAACAATTTCAATTTTTCTGTGCGAATTCATTTAACTCACCAATCATCAAAATCTCGTGCACTTGTTCACTGAGAATAGACAGGTTGTGTTCGAGGGATGTGTTTTCAGCCGTTTTTGAGCAGCTTGGCAATTATTTTGACAATTTATGATAACTTTTATTTTAGTGGCGTTTCTTTTGGACGCTAGTTTACAACCAGTTTACCAACTGTGCAATAAACCATTTTATGTCTTTTAGGTACCCTGTTGAACCAGCATGAAGATCTACTTTGCCGCAGTGTGTTCAGTGGTTGCTGTTGTTGCGGTTGCCATCGGTACATACGTACATGTAGCCTTCACATTGACTCTGCAGGATAATAAAGCCAGCTGTTTAACTCAATAAAAGTTATCATAAGAGTTTGAAACAAACAACAGGTATATTCCTTTCCTCTTGTTTTACAATTTAATACTTCCTGATGAAACATTAAACCGTTAAGCCTGATGTGAATACACATGGTGTTTAAAGTATTTCCCATAAAATGCTTCAATTATATATGTTCATGTAACTCTCCAAATGTTTCAAAATATTAACTGAATATTGCCTCCTCTGAACTCAGTTTACTTGTGCATAAAAATGGACCCAAGCATTATAAATGTTATAACTCAAGACTCACTGATGTATCAAAATCCCATCTAATCATCGTACTGCTTGGACTTTTGGGATACCCGTTTTCTCGATTGCTGATTTGTTCAGATTCCCATATTATCTTTCGGCTTTTGCACTTTTGTCCATTTTGCAAGAATTGATATGGGTAGTTGAACAAGACCATGAAGTTACAGAAGGCTGGTGCAAATAGTTCAGAGATGACATTGTTTATGAGATATTAAAACTGGATACGCTTCTAAACACAAAGTCCATTGTATGCGAAATTGTCTTTGTTCCAGCACATGTAAGAATGCATGGCAATCAGATATTTAAGCCTTATCCGAATTACAATATCCTGAAGTTGATTTACGAAAATTTTGACCAAGCCCTAAGCATTTTGAAACAGCTTTTGGAATCTGTTGAAGTTGAAGACAGTTGTGGGATGTTGGCACTACCTGCCGACATCTGTACAAGCTTGCAATCGTTCGTATTTAATCTTCACTTCCTGCATCCCTCAGATGTTTTATCTTTCTGTTGACGGTTCATCACATCTTTACAGCTTGCTTGCAGTGACGGTCGTTATGGACAGCACTGTCAGTCTGAGTGTGGCCAGTGTAAAGGAAACCTGCCTTGTAACAAGATCAATGGAACATGTGATCAAGGATGTCAGCCAGGGTTTCAAGAACCCTTTTGTAAAGGTGGGATACATTTGTGCTGGGAACGTCTTTTCCCTGCTAGTTGATAAAAGTAAGCCTTGCCATTGTATCCTCAACGTAAGATAGTTAGTGTCAGTCCCCATGGTCCCCAGTATGGTGATCTACCTTCAGTTGTTGGCAATATGTAGCCTGTATATATATTGTATTGTCTTCAATAGTTAAAAGTTTTAGTTTTTCATACTAGTTTTATATCTATATATGTGATGCTTTAGTTATTTTACTGTCCTTCGTTGACAGGAAAATATAATTTGACTTTATTTATTACGTCTACATTTCTTTTCTACTCCTCGTCACGATATTGCTGCAATATTGCCGATGTGACGTTAAATTTAACTCACTCACTAGGTAAGATAGTTAGTTGAAAATATGTCGCGTCTGCTCCGCAGGATGCGTTGATGGACCCCTAACCTGTGACGGCGAGTCCAGTGGAGAATGTCCTGAAGGATGTCAGAGTAACTTCATGAAGCCCCAGTGTCCAGAGTGTCCAGCAGCACCAGGACGTTCAAACTGGGAACTACCAGTTACAGCAACACTCGGTGCAAATCTTGTATTTGTCCTCATCGCTCTGTTGACAGCCATCATTTATAACAGAAGGTAGGACAGTAATAATAATCATTGAAAAGATAAAATCTCACTAATTCATAGTATTGGGCAAAGGTAACTTTCGCTGATAATGAGTCTCAAACTGACAGGTTCTATTCAATACTGTGTGATATGTTCAATGTTATTGTTTATGTCTTTGGTCACGCCGAAGACCCGGGTTCGATTCCCCACATGGGCACAATGTGTTAAGCCCATTTCTGGTGTCCCCGTCGTGATATTGCTGGAATATTGCTAAAAGTGGCGTAAAACTAAACTCAGTCAGTCAGTTTATGTCTTTAATTATATATGCAACATTAATGCCATCAAATATGTTTCAAATTCCACACATAACATTTGCCGTTCAGATTTTCATCATCAAATCGTGAAAGAGTATGCACATATGTAAAGTATTATGAGAATGTGTCTCCTATGTGTATTGTACAGTTAGCAATTATTGCATTCACTGATTGAAACATAGTACAGAGTTTCTAGTCCTTCTCTAAATGTCGACATAATGATTGCAATTGTGTGCAAAATGACCAACAGGAGAATTGAGATATCACAGTGATAAATCGCATTTCGGTGAAAACAATGGCGTATGTGTACTGCGAAACAGTACCGCTAATTAAAGAGATTTTACAAGTCAGTATTAGCGTGTTTTTTGGGCTTGTTTGTTTTTCTGTGTTGCTTTTGTTTAGCAATATTCTAGTTAGATAACGGCGGTATGTAAATAATCGGGTCTGAAGTAGACAATCCAGTGACATTATGAGCATCGTGCTACGGCAAAAGGGATGCGATGACATGTATCACCCAATTCAGCGAGCTTGGTATTATTTCTAATATTCTATATTTCAGATTGAAGAAACAACCAGCTGCTTAACAAAAGAAGCCTGAAAATGACTACACGTCTTTACATGAGACGACCAGGGATCCAAATGTTGAAATCATATATGAAAACACTGACAACACCGTCCTGTAGGCCATTAGGGATCACGTTGGTCAAATGAGAAAAGTGACAAAACCATTTCCATAATCATTAAAAATATGTGCCAAAAGCTGGGTCCATTTGAAGATTCCGATTTTTCAGTATTATCTGTTTCGGAATCGCAGTTAAATTGTGATCATAACAGGGTAAATCCAACGTTATATTCCACTGACTTATGTATATGATTGTATTTGCTGGTGCATTGTTTTATTTTACTCATTTAAGTATATGCATTAGCTAATGCAGCGTTTTATTTCACTCTGACATGTATATGTAGTCGCTTAATGTTAATGTTTATTTCACTCGTTTATGCATTCGCTCGTGCAATGTTTTATTCCACTCAATTATGTATATGTATTCGCTACTGCACAAGTGTCTTGTACAGTTTAGTTCATGTACAAATCTTTGTTTCCTGAGTGAACCATACTACATCAAGAGTTATCTCCCTGGTGTAGCAGACGGATTCCCTTGTTGGCATGGCACATGTGACAGCAGAAGAGAAAAGATAGCTGGATCTAGATGATTTTGAAAGAATGCAAAAGTATACAGAACTTTGAAGAATATTCAGTCAGGAGTTGGGATTGAGCACAACACAGGGGTGGGGAGATTGGGTGGGGAGATGGGGTGGGGGTGGGGTGGGGTGGGGTGGTGGTAGGCAAAGAGGTTCGGTGCTACGGATCGGTGGCGACTTGGTCAGATTGTGAAAAGCGTTGAGAATATCGGAAATGATTAATAGAGGAAGTCCTCAGGTATGTAATGAAACCCTTGGACAAAAATTACCAAGACTTAACTGGGTGAAAAAGCACCGAATTCCCTCACCACTGATGAAAGATGCTTAATTGGACAGATTTCAAACTGGGATAAGGCTCACGAACATCAAAATCGGGAAAATGGATTCTTTTCTTATGAAAGTTCTGTCTGGCTTTTTTTCGAACTGTGTGAAAATCTGGACAAAAGATAGCGTGAAACCTGTCTACCAATGCCCAAAACATAGCCCGACAATTCACATGTGTATTTTAACTGGAATTTTGCAATCGGCCATTCATTGCTGACGTATCATTATTTACCTGATATAGTCAGCCTTAATGTTTGATCAACATCACGTCTGTTCACTTTGCGGGATTGTGTGGATGCGGTTATTCACTATTTTCCTCTTTTAAATTTATATCACTAATTGTGCATTTATTCACCATCTCGTTACAACATATGTTCCTACAACGTTAAATTTACCAACGTTTCTGTTAAGATTCATTAGACCTAAAACGTTATAATACAATAAAGAAGAATTAACTATACAACAAAGCTGAAGTTGACTTTTTGTCTTATACCTGAATACCAACTTCTATATGCCTCTTAAGAACCTAACACCTAATGCATTTCTCTACCACTAGCCTGATCTCTAGATACCATTGTACAATGTTCACGAAAGTAAATGGTTTAATTAGGAGATAAACGTACTGTGTTGGGAAATTAGATGAATGTTAGACCAAATTGATAGTCTCTACATTACATTTGAAACTTCCTCGTCCTGTGGAATACACTGGTAATCCGGCATGGGACGAGAGGCGAATTGAACTTGTCTGTAAAGGGAGTGGTAGGTGCCGTTCGTATTTTTTATAACATTGCAAAATAAAAATTATTCTGTCCAAAGAAAACAAACTACTGTTTATTCAATGTAATAATGTGATACCTAAGAGCTCGGTTTTTATAATCATAACTCCACACGACCGAAACCAGCCTATTGTTTTGTGTGCCGTGTTACTGTGCCCCTGGCCACATTATAATGGAATCGTCTGACCTACTTATTTCTTGGAAGTAGACAGTTCCGCAACAGTTTGAAATGGCGGACGAGCCAGTGTTTACATTTTGCGAAAGGTTGAAATTCGAAGTGACAGTGGAAAATACTTGACTGTCTGTCGAGTCTGAACCCTGCAGAATCGAAGAATAGATCCATTTCTGATCGACCTACTACCTGTAACTCATAAAAGACTGTTGATTTTTATGACCGGCGAGTGTGGATCATGATTTCAGGAACGTGCCTCCATCCCGGCTTTGTGTACATGCAACTAACTTGGTTCAATTTTGATATTTTGAACAATGCAACGGGACATGATGGAGTATGAGTGGCATAAAAAGTTGTGTTTCCTCTGACCGTTTTCTTTGCGAATTTCGAAACAAATATACCATTTACCAGGTAGATAAATGTTTACGAGCGTTTTGCTGCACAAGTAGGGATAGATAGGGATGTATTTATATGTTACATATTGTTTGTTTATGTTTAGGGCTGTGTATTGTAATTGAGTTTGAATATTTTTTATAATAGAAGATAATAATTATGATAGTGAGGTTCCCTAATATTTGAGGAGGAGAAATCGTATAATTGTATTTTTCGAGTTTTCGGTCAAACAGTACGGAACAGTTTGAGAGAGACTGGACAGAGAGCCAGGAGACCCGACGTCGGGACCGTGCTACGTCGTCACCATCGTGATCAGCGTCTCCGTTATCTAAAAATATCCACTTGATTGTATAGACATTTCCCTCTTCTAAACTGATGTACAAATTCACGAACTAAAGTCTGTTTGTGGACGAGTTATACATGTTTGAAAATACAACATGTAGGCAACAGATTTCTGACATATGCGTTTCTTTTATGGGGACAGTATACTACGTACGGCTGTCCTGTGCCAACTTTGCGGATGTTAGATATGTATCTGAACTTCAACGCTTGGTTGGTCGGTGTGTTATTTAACGCTGCACTCAGCAATATTCCAGTCATATGGCGGCGGTCTTTAAATCTTCGAGTCTGGACCAAACTACCCAGTGATCAACCGCATGAGCATCGATCTGCGAAATTCGGATGCGATAAAGTCAACCACGTCAGAAAGCCTGACCACCCGATCTCTTTAGTCGCCTCATACGACAAGCATGGGTTGCTGAAGATCAATACTTACCCAGATCTTCACGGGTCACCTGGACTGTGAACCTGAACACTACAGGTTTAACATATACTAGGCACATAAAGAAACTGTGCATAAAAAATATTAAAATCTAAATGTATCAAACCTGTGTAGACACATAAGGATTTAAACTCAGAGATTAGTGACATGTATCCAACATGCATGCACGTGCCACGTTCCGTGACGTCAGTGGGTTCGTCCTTGAGACGTGCAATACGTTGTTGCACTTGCATTCCGGGAAAGAGAAACAGAGCAAATGAATGCCACACAATACTGTCACTTTGGAAAGCTCAACCCCTGCCCTTGCGATCGTTCAAAAAATTAAACGGCTATTGAACCGCATAGCATGCCAAGGCTCACGTCTGCACAACCACATGAGGCCATTGGGATGGTCCGTGGGGAATGTCTCAACGACAAGTGGCTGCACATTTCCACTGCCCCTGGAACACCATTTCTGCACTGGTGAGACGCTACCAGAACACAAATGACGTCATCGATCGGCCACGTTCTGGACGTCAACGTGTAACAACGCCAAGACAGGACAGATGGATAAGGTTGACCAATCTTCGCAACAGGTTTCAGACTGCAGTAATGATTGCCCGAACCATCCCAGGACTTCGTCGTATCCACCCCAACACAGTTCGACAACGTTTACGTCATCACGGGATCAGACCACGACGTCCCGCCATACGGCCTATCCTGACACAGCGTCATCGACAAGCTCGCCGAATGTGGTGCCGAAATCATGTCCGCAGACCCTTGTTTTGGTGGAGAAATGTTGTTTTACAGATGAGTCCAGGTTTAACATTTCCCTTAGTGATGGACGTCAACGTGCCCATAGACGCGTGGGGGAGAACGTTATGCACAGGCCTGTCTTGGAGAGGAATCGCTTTGGTGGTCGTTCCGTGAGGTGAGGTGAAATTGGGTTTTACGTCGTAATTTGAGAATATTTCGCTCATATGACGACGTGCATGCGTGTGTATGTGTATGTGCAGCTGCTTGTACTAGCCCAGACTTAAGCTGGTTTTATAGTGCTAGCCCACTGAGATACCATGCTGCAGTGAAGCATGAATACCCCACTCAGACACATTATACTGAGTCTGAGCCGACCAGTCCTTGTTGTACCCATTAATGCCGAGCGCCAGGCAGGGACCAACAAAATACCATATTTTAACGTCTTTGGTATGACGCGATCGGGGATCGAACCCGCGACCTTCCGCTCTCCGTGCGGACGCTCTAACCCACTACACCACGGAGACGGTCGGTGGTTCCGTGATGATTTTGGGTGGAATAACAGCACGCCAAAGAACTCCTTTGGTGATTGTTCAGGGCAACTTACCTGGTGTGGACTACAGGGATCAGACTTTTCGACATGTGGCAATTCCTTTCTTCAACGTCATGCCCCCTGGGTTAACATTCCAAGAGGACAATGTCCGCCCCTCATATCGCAAGGGTTGCTATGGGTTTCTTGCACCACAACACCACAACGTTGACTTACTGCCTTGGCCTGCAAATTCACTGGATCTCTCCCGTCTTCCTCATCCGCCAGATAACGTCCTTGACCTTGCAACAGAACTTGAGAGAATCTGGAGTGACATCCCACAAGCCTTCCTTGCACGTTCGATAGGCTCTATGCGTCGTCGATGCACTGCTGTTCTCAATGCCGATGGTAGACATACTCGTTTTGATCTTGTGACATGGTCGTTTGACCCCTGAACCGCTTGTGGACTCGTGACGTCATTGTGATTGACTTTTCAATTGAAATTCTACCGACTTGTTATGGTCTCATGATCCCTCCATTAACGTTTATATGTACCTTTGGCATTGTTATCGTACTTATCAACTGGGATAATATTTTGACAATGCAGTTTCTTTATGAATTAATGTCGACATAAATGTGTTGACGTTCATACCTAAGTGAAAGACAAACCGGAATAGAGGAGAGCAATATTATAGCGTTGTTTCTACATTTGAGCATGAAATACGATCGTTTCATGAAATGATACAATATGATCTTTGATGGTGAAACTTTCAAGATTGCTTTTGCTGCATCAAACGACGTGTTGTGTGGTGTGGTGTGTTGTGGTGTGGGTGTGGATGTGATGTGGTGTGGTGAGTGGCGTGGCGTGGTGTGGTGTGGTGCGGCGTAGCGTTGTGTGATATGGCTAGGCGTGGCGTGGTGTGGCGATGTGCTGTGTTGTGTCTTAAGGAGCTGATGAATGGGGTGGGGAGTACAAACAAGATATTAGTGTTTATGAACATATTTAAAATATATATTTTCCCTCGTCTGTATCTTGTGTTACTATGGAAACCCGAGTTCGACAGAGCACAGAACTGGACCGTAGTGTTGTGTTACACGTACCAAAGCATTTAGGAATTGTCATATGTACAGGAAGTGTATGACTTCCTTGCTTGACAACTGATTACACACCAGACCTGAGGCAAGTTAGATGACTCAATAACGCCTTCTTGCGTTTCATTATATTCGCTTCCTGGTAGCCCAGACATGTATTGTATCCACACAGGCAGCTGTGAAGTGGTGAAGTGTGAGGTGAGTAGTACACAGACATAGTTTTGCTTTAATCTGTAGAGTGTGTATGAGAAAAGAACCTTCCCTGATTGTGTATGTGTGTCGGTGGTCAGATCGTATATGTGAGTATATCCAGCTATTGTCCTGTTACATACATATTGCTTGATACTGAGCACGCACGGTTACGTTACGTTATAAGGCAATATATTAAGAAATGTTGGCATATTGGGATCAACAAATTACGAGCAAGCTACATGATATTCAGTCGGCTGGTCTTTCCTTTGAAGGGGCGAAGTTGCCCCTCTGTGTGTGTGCCTTGTCAATCCCAGTTTACCATAAAACACATACTTTTAGACTGTGTGGATACTGCATCTACATTAAAACAACTGTTTACACAAGTTTCTTGTCATGAGATTTTATCATTTCTAAAAGAAACAAGTGTTTATGAGTAGATACAGCTTGTAGCAACATTGTCTAGGTTTCGCTTTATCTTTGATATCTCTTCTTTTAAATTGTCTTTGAGATCATCCATTTCAGTGCTGAGGTATATGAGCACATGTTGGAATTCATTCATTCATACACGCTGTTACCCGTGCATTCCAACATTGCTAATTATGAACAAGACTAATCGCAGTCTATGTATATACGTCCTTGAAATTATACGTTATGGTCTTTGATGTAATGGTGAAACTTTGATTGAAAATCTAATTCGCAAGCAAAGCGGTTTTGACTGCAAAGTATAATACATATTTAATAAACGAGCAAAGATTAAAAGTAGACACTATTAATGAAAGCAGGATAGATTCTAGATGTTCCGCAGGGGTGCAAATGTCACTGCATGTCCCTTTGTAGTATTAATGGAGTATTTGTTTCTATCAAACTTTGATGTTTTAAGAGACTATTTGTTAGTCTACCCTTCAGCTGTTGCAATCCTTACCTCTTGCACCACCACCCAACTCTGCCCTACGCCATTTGCTAGCAAATATGTGGTATCCGAGTGAACAGGAACTAACTTTGACCTAACCAGCACAGGAATATTTCCTTACAAATTTGAAACGGGAATGTCATTCAAAAATCCTCCCATGAGGAACATCAGTTACACACTGTCACCGAGAAAGGATATAGATTGCTACAGGTCAATTCACTGAAACTGAAACTGTTCTTTGAAAAGAGCCCTCTGCGCTTGCAAATATTCTTTTTAAAATAGAAATAAAATCCGGAATTATGAACCAGTGCACTTGGGGACGAAAATAATTAATATCCTGTTACCTGTTTTATGAAAACGTTTATACACAAACACTACAAATGCACTATATAGACTGACGCTTAACGCGATTTCCTTTATTGCAATATTTATTGGCACGAAATTAACCGGAATAGACATACTGCTTTTAAAGAAGGTTGGCGCATTATACCTAACAGTTGAGGAGGCATATCGCCTTTGACTACATATGGCAAAATACCTATTTCGATCAGAAGTGAATGTGATTATCTACGAATCTCAACTTCGTTGTAGGAATAATTATACTCTGAAAAAGAGAACGAAATACCGCAAGAGTGGAAGAATTGGAAATATCTGACAGGGTTTCAAACAAAATAAATACCAAATATAAACTTGTCATGTCTGCATACTTTGGGACGTGATATGTGTAGGTAAAATAAAGTACGGCAAAACAACAGCGAAATGGAAGAACACAAAAGCTCAACCTCGTCGTACAAACACAAAATGTTCAGAAATTTTGTTTTTGTTATCTGTTAGGGTCTGGTTGCAAATGAAAATTACTTTGTTCAAATGTTTTTGAAAGGAGTTTGATTTAGAAGTCAAATAGTCCAAATACAATCTTTTAAGAAATACGTGTTGTTAAAACACATTCGTAAAGTGTTTTAAATGCCACGAACTGATGACATTTGAATGTGTTTTGTCATTACATGGACACCCAGATTCTGGACCACATTCTAGATTACATAGTTTGTGTGTGCATCTCACAAGCATAAATTGGCACGGCTCCCATTAGTGAAAGAAAGTGAAGTCATTCAGAATGTGTATACATATGTTCTTTGTCAGAGTATAACATGGGTTACGCCCAGTTCTGCTGATATGGCTACAAGGAAAAACTGGATGTATTGGAGTTCTATGCTTCCCAGGAAAATTGCAGTCACTGCATCTTTCAAAACTGCCACTTGCAAACAACTTAAATAGACTAGTTGTGTGAATGCGTGTTTTCTGGGGAGGGAGAACAGGTGGGCGTTGTTTACAAGCGCCTGGACGGAACAGCGATAGCCACATACAATAGAAAGCTGTTGATTTAAATCACACTGAGTTTACAATTTCGTGATTCACACAGGATGCTGACATTGTTAAAAGGTTTTAATCAAGATACACATCTGTGATTGCATTTAGCGCAGTTGAAAACAACATCACTATCGCGATGGACAATCGGGAAGAACAGTACGCTTCAAATCTCAGTCTCCGTCCCACGAAGCAGTCCGATATTTTAATCGCAGAAAACATTTGGATCGAGCCCACCCTTGACCGGGTGTAAAACCTTGGAGTCAACTTTATGTGCAGACTCTTTCAGTGTTGTAATAAACCCTCGTGTACAACCATGTGAACTTAAAACAACCCTCGAATCCGTTGGTATATGAGCAGATGGTGGCCACATGAATACGTGCAAACACCTAGTTGCAGGTAGAGCAACGTGGAGTGAACTTGGACAAAGTACTGAGACTATGTGTCCCAGTCCACCCAGCTGTGAATAGGTACCTCGTAAGGATGAGGAAACCGCAATAACCTGGTGTGCCTAGAGGCTGCAAGTGTTGTATAGTCCCCGGGAGTTGCGATTGATAATACGATGTGTCGTTGAGATTGACACCCAGTAATCTAGGGGGAAAATGTCAGCGCCTTGAACATGTACTAGATAAATATCTCATAATAAATATAATAATAATAGGGTCCATGCAGGCAGCAAAGGTACTGCAAGACCCCAAAGTCCAAAGCGTGTTGATCGTCCTGCAGGTGCTGGTGATCTCCACCCCTTTTTTCTTTATGTTTAATGCTCGTGTAAGTGGTGTCATTTCAAAGTAACATTCTAGATTTAGTCAAATCTGTCAGTCACCTCCTCACGCTGGTAATGTGAATTCACAGCATCGGATTCCCCATTTGTCAAGGGTATATGCGTCAATTCCTGCAGAATTAGAACAACAGGATAATAATCGTATGGCTAATGTAGGCACAGATGTACTGTCAGGACACCCCTGCGTCGTGCATGTCATTAACTTGTCATCGTGTGTTTCGAAACTGCACCTCTTGCCTTGTCAAGAAACGTCAATTTTAGGTTCTCTCGCCTTTAAATCAGTTCAGAAAAAATGCAATGCATATTTTTGTGGTTGTGGTTTGTGGTCCTGTGTATAGACTTCATGTCAAATATCAGCTGAAGCTAAACATCGTTGGGCGCGGAGAGTCCTGTATGGGTGTCCTTGCTTGGCAGTTAACTCAAACAACGAAGCACATGTGATACATGTGGTCTCACCTTAGGCAGACCACTTCTAGCGCCCTCATGGTCAAGGAGCTTATGGGATGAAAGCAAATCATATATACTGCTGTGTTTTTATATGTTAAAGGAGTTTTAAAAATATGTTTGGATCCAATCCAATGCGAAAGCTATATTTAGCCTCAAAATCCAAGATGGCCACCAAAATTTAACCAGGAACTGAAAAAGTTGCAAAACCCCGAACAGAACAATGGTTTTACCATCAAATACCATGCATATTTGGTTAAGGAATATATTTCTCATATGCTGTAAGTCACCAGATCGTTTTAGGTTGCTTTTAGTCTTAAATTTACATAAAAGAGTTATTTTTAGCTCTAAAAGTCATAATGATGAATAAAACCCCTTTCTGCACAAAAAGCATATTTTTATTAAGAATTAGTACAATATGAAAAAGGAATGTACTTCTTACTCTGTTTATCAACTATAGATGACATCTTTACATGAAACTGCGATCCAGAAATATACTCTTCAAAGTAAGAAACGCATGCCATTTTCAGAAGACTTTCTTGCGTTAGTTTAAGAGCAATTATTTCATGAAATCCCAATGGTAAAAGGCGAAAATTCCAACGTCTATAGACACAGCCTTTACTGTTGTGTTTCTGTTTACTTGAGTCCACAGGATGGCGTCAAAGTACTTTGTATGGTCACCATTGGCAGCAATTACTGCTCGGCACCGTCTCGGCAACTGGAAAAGTTGATGTAGTAGCTCTTATCATCGTAGGCGACTTCAATTTCCATTTTGACAACAAGGATAACCATGACATTAAACGAATACTTAATCTTCTTGAAGTCCACAACTGTGTACAACTTGTGTCAGAGGCTAGCCACAGAGGTACACACACTCTGGACTGGATAGTTAGCTTCAGACGCGTGTGTCAGTTGTGTATCTGTATAGGATCTACATCTCTCTGATCATTTCCATATCTTTGTGAGCTTGACCCTCTCAATACCAAGTCCAAATGTGAAGATTCCTCGCTGTAGGAACATGCGCCCCCTGGATAAGGATACTTTTTAAAGACAATTTGCTAAACTCAGACCTTATACTTGAGCCACAATATGATGTTGAAAGTCTCGTTCTGCTATACAACGGAGTTCCATCTGAGCTGCTAGACAAACATGCACCAGTGAAGGACAGAGTCATACCAGTCACTAAAACATCTGCTTGGGACTTCACACCTGAAGTTCGACAAGCGAAAAGAGACAAGAGGAAAGCAGAACGCAGATGGAAAAAGATATTTCCTGGAGATTCATCGCCAAATGTATATTTCAGCCAGAAATCACTCAACAACGGTCATCAGCCAAATCAACATCTCAATTCTAAGATTGAAGTCAACGAGTCAAGTCCAAAGTTGCTGTTCAAACTTTTGTTCAGTATCTTGGGTAAACACTTTGAATCGTCACTTCCGACATCTGATGACAATGAAGCAACAACACAGACATTTTCGGAATATTTCTACAAAAACATCTAAGACATTCATGACAAGATTTCGTCTTCTGTGGCTGTGGCTGAAGCTCATTGTCCCTCCAAAATGTTTGATGGCACGCCTCTTACTCATATTGATAGTTTCACTGACACTAAAGTTACTAAACTACTGAAATCTGCAAAAGAACAACTTGTTCCCTTGATCGGATTCCAACTGACCTTCTATATGACTGTCTCGACGTACTTTTACGGTCCGATCTTCTTCACCCTCTATACTGTTCCACTTGACTCTATTGTAGCAGACCACAACCTAGAACAACGCGGATGACACGCAGCTGTGGAAGTTATTTCAACCAAACACAGAGTCATCTAGAGCGTCTCTCCGTCGGACATCAGACTGTTGCCAGGAGATATGCATGGGTGTCATCAAATGTCTTGAAATTACATAAAGAGAAAAACAGAGTCTATTCTTCTGGGGCAGGCTGGAAAACTCAAGCAATGTGACAATACTAGTGCGTCTGTCTGTTGAGCAGCCATTCCACTTTCTTCCACTGTCAAGGATGTGGGTGTTGTCATCGATCAAGATCTCAGTATGACAGAACACGTCAAGTATGTTACTAAAACTTGCTACTTCCATCTTCACAATATCAGTAAGGCCAGACCGTTCTTACCAAAGATGCCTCCAAAATTCTCTGCCTGAGCCTAGTCACACCTCGTGTGGACTTTATCACAGCTTGGGTTATCTGGGGTAATACTAATCTTATTGTACGTTTTGAGCATCCCTCATGTTTGTGCACTTTGAACAGGATATAAAGTCTGGATAGGCGCGTTATAAATATTATGTTTTACAGATTAAAGATAATATGCAGCAGAGAGGGTTCGGGTGGTCCTGGCACAGTCAAACTGGTAAGGCTCATCATCAGCTCAGGGCCCTTTGCCCTCTACACGCAGCCCAGACAGCGAATGGGACTTCTCCCAGGAAACGCTGCCTAGTCGAAACAACCAAGAACTTTCCGGAGAATATGAAGGCTCCCCATCACTGCAGCCTTCTGCATTACCCAGAGTGTCAGAAGGGCTGTGCTCCCGGTGGAGAACCTGGGCACTCTTCTGATCTGCGCCAAGAGACCAGGAGGTACCAAACCAAGGGCACCGAGAACAACGGGGAGCCTAACGACAGTGTTCTTGGGATGCAAGCGAGACATTTCAAAAGGCGAGGTCCGCATATTTATCATGCTTTTCCTGAATCTTGCCAATCACATTGGTGTCAAAAGGGACAGAAATGATATAAATAAATTCATTGGCTTTATCAAAAAGGACAAGATCAGGTTTGTTGACTGGAATTCTTCTGAGGCTGTATATGGGCCTATTCCAGAGAAGTTTGAAAGCATCATTTTCCATGACGCCCTGGACATGTTCAGGGTCGTACCATGGATGGACCTCGGAGTCAAAGCCACAGGCATGTCGGAGACGGTAGTAAAAGCAACGAGCCATGCCATCATGTCGTTTAAGATATGCTGTTTGTGCCAAGGAAGGGCATCCACTGACAAGGTGTTGGACAGTCTCTGTGAATTCATTGCAAAGTCGACATTTCATATTGATATTTTCTTGAAGAATCACATTTAGGCGATTGCGAGTGGGAAGTGACTGGTCCTGAGCAGCAAAAGGAAGCCCTCAGTTTCACATTTAAGACCAGCCGACTTCATCCAGGCGAAGGAGTCGGTGGGATTGCTATTCTGTTCAACACACTGCATGTACACACGATGCAATGGCTTCTCAGAAAGCTTCTCCACAAAAGACCGACTCTGGGCAGACCTTCACCTGGTTTACTCCCATCACTGTATTGTCCAGCAGTACATCGCCATCAACAAAATCAACCTCAAATCTCAGATAGCTGTGGAATTCCTTGCTTTCATCATGAGTCTTCACATGCATCACTAGAGGATCATCCGATAAATAAATATGTGCAAAAGTACACAATAAAATTCTATCATGAAGAGCCTCCACATTAATCAAACCCCGACCTCCAGAATTGATTGGCATGTATAAACGGTTAAGAGAGGAACGAGGGTGGTGAGCTCTGTTATCAGACATGATCCTTCTGGTCAGACGGTCAAGACTCTGGATGTCTTGTTTTGTCCAATCAACTACTCCAAAGGAATAGGAAAGGACTGGCACAGCACAAGTATTGGTGGCTTTGACTTTGTTTCGAGCATTTAGCTCTGAGCTCCAGATTTTCTTTAAACGAGATTTGTACTCGGCCTTTCATTATTATTTTTGTTATTATTATTATTATACTGTAATATTGAAGTGTATACTCAATCCGTTTGGCGCCTTCCCAACACGTGAACATACGACCAATATCTTTTTACGACATTCTGTGAGACACGTGCTTCACAACTGCATTCCATTATGCTACGGTGTGATCTCCTGTTTGTACCATGACTCAAACACACAATCAACACCAAACATACTCACACTAGGGCTTCAACGAGTCCATTTTTTTGACTCGAGTACTCGAGGGGTGAGACTCGACTCGGACCCGAGTACTCGAAATTCATACCTTTCAAGCAAACGATCAATTGTCAAGATAGTTACCTAATCATTTTAAGAAGTGAAATCTCAATCGATGTATAATATTTACTCTCATCTGCAGACTTGTAACAACTAATACCATACAGCCACACCATGTGAGGAGTAAACTATTTAATCTAGGTGTTAATAAAAACATTATCAGATGGGTTAAAGAATTCAGGGTACATAGAACTCAGTATGTCAGTGTCAATGGCTATCAATCTTCTTTTCTCTCAACCTCTACTGGAGATCCACATGGCTGTGTTCCTTAATCCGTACTCTTCGTTTTGTATACCAATGACTGTTACTTGTCAATATATGACTTGTTTACTGTGAAATTTGAATATGACGCCACTGTTATTTGCCTAATTTCTGATTCTGAACATTATTATCGTCAAGGCATTGACAAAACCGTAATGACAGTTTTTTTCAAACCTTTATTCAAAGTGTGTTGACCTACAATTTTCTATGTTGGTATGGGGATCTGTCTCATCGCAACAAATACAGACTTTTCAAAATTGTTAATACTGCTTGCAAAATTTCTGGAGTGTATTTCGAGTATAGTCAAAAAGGCAGCTAAAATTAGATTTGATAGTTGACATATTTCATCTCACCATTTTCAACTACTTCCTTCTGGACGCTGCTGTCGATTACCTTCCCTCAAAACAGTGCTCGACAGTCTTTCATACCATCAAGTATTCGTGAATGCATCATGAATCACCATCCTGTGATTAGAACTAGAATTATTCAGCCTCTTTACCTATGTGGTTAATTGAATTATATCATGTCAGTTTATTTGTAAATAGCATCTTCGTTTTGAGCATGTAATTATTGTGTACATTTTGTGAACTGTGTATGTATTCATTTTGAGACAGTTTGGATGTATGAGAATTTCCTCTGGGATAATAAAGTTATATCTTTTTTCTTAATATTAGACGTTAACGGCCGCTCATGCTTAGCACATGGCAGACAGTCCGTCAACGTCAATAATTCGAGTTATCTCCCTTTTTCGAGTCCTCGAGTCCTTGAAAATGGACTCGAGTCCAGCTTAAACCTGACTCGACCTCGAGTACTCGAGTACCCGTGGAAGCCCTAACTCACACCATCACCAGCACTAACACCTACACCAGTCACGTTTCTCCACTCCATCCTGCTCCCAGACCACACACACACACACACACTGAATCAAAGTCCGACTGTACCTAGATCATGTGTTGAGGATGTGAGAATGGCTTCACCATATCGCTGAAACTGTTACGTCACGAACAATTCATCATACAAGTGACAGGCTGCTACATGTTCCTTCGTGTTTGTGTGTTTCTGGTTTGGTCACGTGCACAATTCTGCGTCAAATAAACATATGTGGGAACCGTACTTAAAGCTTTCTTCAGATATATGATAACCTTTCAAAGAAAGTCTTAAGATGAACGCACTGGTAATCGCATCTGATGCACATGTGACGATCGCAAAAACATTCCATTTTGGATTGGTTAGATCTACAGTTAACTTGAACACAAACTTCTTACACATATCGTAATGCATAAACCCTCGAAATGTCGAAAATGTTCTAGTTGCTTCTGATACTTTTCTTCATTGTTTTGGGTTTGTTTTTTTCTTGTGATTTCAAGCTAGGCAAATGAGAAAAATATTTTTGCCACATTAGTGGCCCCAGCAACAGTTATAAATGAACCTTTCTTCCGATGAAAAGCTTAAATCAATGACATTCATAATTCGAAAATCATCCTCACAAAGCAATAGCATTTTACTTATAACTTTATGTCAAGCAGTTGTGAAGAGGCAGCCCTATATTCACATAACATTTTAGGTTCAATCAAAGATACTTTATATCTTGCTCTAAAGCTGCTCGATAAATGCCTCAGTGACGCTTTCAAAAAGGTTTATGTCAGACGTATGATCTTACAGTGCATGGTGTTAAAGGAAGTACGTCTGTGATCCACACAAGGAAACCAGCTGAATGCACTACAGAATGGAGTTTGCATGGTTCAGTTGATTTACGTAATGTTCTCAGCTAAATCAGCTATTTCGCCCTTAAAGCCAGATAAAGTCTGTTTCTGGTGATGGCCATGATTGATTATTGTTTTACTTCCAATATGAATATATATGAGTACCAAAATGGAAAACCGCCGCGACAGAAAGCAACTTTTGCGTTTTCAATGATGATTGTTTCTTAAAGAACTTTTTGGGTGGAGTCCGGAAAATTTTCAAATATAAGAAAGCTGTTGGGTATGAGTAAATGATAAACATGTGGACTATTTGTATTTATGTGGCAATTTTGTACAATGATAAAATTTGCAATTCATCGGTCCGTTTCTGACTCAAATAACTGGTCAGGGATGGTTTGGGGTGTCAGTGATTATCTCCCCTTATCGGATTAGCTTTTGCACTGTATCATAATGTTATTCGACAGCCACTGAGGAATTAAGATCAAGCTTTCAGCCCCAATCCATCAATGTATACTTGTTTTATTATCATATACATTTTTTCGAACCAAATGCGACGGGATCACTTCCAAGATATTTTATAAATTTTCGTCGAAACGAGTGTGTTTTCGTTAATCTAACATTTACATACCTTTCCATCCTGATGTAGGGACTAATTCAGGACGGCCATCGTCCAAATATTTAAAAAGTCCAAAACTTTGTCAAGACATGTGAGACTCTATTGTAACATATACTGAGTCAAAAAGAAACTTCACATTCTTTCTTCAGGGCACTATAAAAGAACAAGAGATGGTAAGATGGTTAAATTGTTATAATTTCATTGCTGAGATCTGTGTTATGTACTCGATACACTGACAGTGCCATAATCAGTTCCATTTAGGCTACACCGCCGTTCCAAGTCACAAGAATAAAAATGCGAAATTTCTCAGTTCAGTATCGTGTATGGCCGCCCCGCGCATTCACCACTGCCTAACACCGTCTCCCTCATCGACTGCCTGATGCTTGTGACCACGTGATTGGGGATTCTGCGCCATTGCTCTTGCAAGGCAGCGCAAAATTCCTGCAAATTCTGAGGTTAGTTCCTAAGACCAAGTGCATCCCAAACGTGCTCTATTGGATTAAGGTCAGGGGACCTCGATAGCCAGTCCATGACGTTGATTCCAGCATGGAACAAGTTTTTTATGGATAACAACTTCTTTATTTCGTGAGTGCGACGTTTCGATACAGATTCTTGTACCGTTGTCAAGCAAGAGTGATAAATGAAGTGGAGGAGCTGCATATATATACTGTATATAACAGTGAAACAACATACATAGTAATTGACAAAGGAAACAACATAATTGCCATAATTGGTTAAGCAGTAAGCTGATGAAGCCAGTGGGTACACAAAGGATAGTGAATGGAAGCCAGAGATGTATAAAATACAGGATTGGTTACAATGAAGGAGATGTTTATACAATAGGTGCGATGTTTATACAAATAGATTGGGCTTGGTGGAGGAGTGGATCATAAGCTGATGGAATGAAGTATCCTTTGGTCACGGTTGATGGTGGGCTTATGACGTTTGATGATGTGGCCTTTGTGCCTTTGCTAACGTTTTTCTAGAGTCGAAAGATAGGGATCCCATTTCGGATACATAGTTGTATCATCAGAGAAAAATTATTCATTATTTGTCAAATTACATTTTGTGAAGTTTCTTTTTTTGACTCAGTAGATATATATATATATATATATATATATATATATATATATATATATATATATATATATATATATATATATATATATATATATATATATATATATATATATATAAATATATATCGCTAACCTGTATTTTTAATCGCTACTGTACATCCTTATCACTACCGCATTGTAAATTAATTATTGTACAAGACATTTATAACCTTCATTGGTAATCCCCTTGGCCGTGTCTGCCATCACATCAACTGGTCAAGGAAGTGCTATTGTTTTTCTGTCTGTCCATTGATGAGTCGTAGCCTGTCCATTGTTGTCAAAAACTGTATATATACTTTAGTATGCTCACATCCAGATGGTGAAGGGAGTACGAGTTCGGTATTTGGACTGTCGGTTGGGACGACCACGAGCAGGAAAATGCTGCTCGTAGGAAACGCCCTGGGTTGAGCAGGTACTCCGCTCACCTCGGTCATGTCTTGTAGTATTTGTTTGTCATTTCCTAAAGACGTTTGAACCTAACTATGCCTTCGTCTTCATGAACGCACACTTCATCTTAATTATGAGCAAATTCCCAAGTTGACGCATATCCAACACGTTGACATTATCATAACATTATTTACTAAGAATGTTCAGTTACCGTAATAATGATACAAGCATCAAGTACATCCATAATTCAGATGACCGAACTCCTGTATAATACGAGTACAACAGGCTTAAAATCTGGAGCAAGCAACTCGATCCATGGGCTGCCGATACAGTGAATCGATGCAAAGTTTTACATTGTCGTATATCCTGATACGATACTTCAAATGGGCCACGATACATCGATGTTTAACTTTGAATATTGCCGAATAGCGATATCTGTCAAGAAAAATAGACTTACTTTTGTTTGATGATTAAAATATATGCTTACTTATTTTCCTTTCATAAGTAAACGTTTTCTCCGAAATTCATGCGCCAGGAGCTGTCAGACATAGCGCACCCGTGTTATCAACATTCACAAAGTCCGTGTATAAACGTAATTGTCTCGTTTCCAAATGAACATTGAAAAAGCGCTGGCGGAATTTGACGAAATACTTTAAAATGATTTGTTTTGATCTTAAAGGCGTATTATAGTTTGTGTTAGAATTAAAGATTTTAGTATCGTGATACGTATCGTATCGCCACCCTTGTATCGGGATTCGTATCCCATCGCAACTTCAGTGCACAATACTTTGGCAATATATCGTCGTGACTAAACTTTTAGTATCGTGATGTATCGTATTGCAGGTTGCATGCCAATACCAGCACTAGCGAATAATACAGAAGAATGTATTGATCAGATATATTTAGAAGATAAACATACTCGTGTTCGAAAATCAGAGGTATACAACGAAATACCTACGCGTTCGGTTTTAAATCAAATTTAGAGCTATTACAATTTTGTTATATACCCTGATTTTCCAACACGGTATGTTTATCTCCATTCTACCATAACCGCGTTAATAAGATATAAAAATATACATACTGTGTTGGAAAATCAGAGGTATATAACGTGATTATATACCCTTGAATGGCTTTAAATAATCAATCACAATCCAGTATTTACTGAAGTCATGGTAGAATTATGTTTAAATAAGTATTATATAATCAGGAAAATATACAGCATACAAAATGCGTGAGGTTTAAGCATACTTGTACATTCTTTGTAGTCGAGGTCAAATGTAGAATACATAGAGAATTATTCACCAAGCGTCTTCTGATATCAATTATATCAACTTTTTGAGTTGATAAAGTTGCAAATATCCGAGGCTTTGCCGAGGATATTTTTACTTTATCAACGAGCGTTGATATATATGATATCAGAAGACACGAGGGTGAGATACTATTTTATCATCCAAAAATCACTCTTCATTAATTTTCAATGAAAAATGTACATCTCTGAACATGGTACTGCCATTAGGAATTGCAGTGCAGCGATTTCATGGCACCGTGACGTCATCGCTACATGACGTCATAGCATTGTCAGGGCATTGTACAAAATCTACTGTCAAAACGATATCTCCTAGGGAGATATCGTTTGATCTCACACGCGATATCTCCTATGGAACACAGTTTTTTGATGATAAATGAGAGTGTTCGTTATAATAGTTTTGTTTTGTTGTTGCTTTAACGTCACACTCAGCAATATTACAGCCATATAGTGGCGGTCTGTAACAAACCGAATCTGGGTCAGACAATCCAGAGATTGACAACATGAGCATCGATCTATAAACCAGGATACGATGGACATGTATCAACACAGTCAGCGAGGTTTACACCCCGATCCCGTTTGACTCCTCTTTAGGATATGTGGGTTGCTGAAGACCACCCCTAACCCGGATCTTCACGGGTGCATTATAGACTTAGCTTGCTGTTCATGTACGCGCAGTTATAACCTAAATGATTTGGTACTCATTTAGCATATTGCTAACGACGGCATAGAAGGGAAGTATATCTATGTAAAATATGAAATTTTAATTTTTAAAATTTTACTGTAATAGTGAGTAGGTCCGTGTGTGGACAGTGCATATCTCATGAGAGAACAATGTCAATTTGGGAATATCGTCCGCGAACTCCCCAAACGTTCTGTCAATGAAAAGGCAAAACCGATAATGTCAGCATTATATAACGAACCACCGCGTAGTGAGGAAAATGATTTTGGGCACGGTTGAGTAGCCCTCGTTGTTAGAGCTTTATCTCACCATCCACCATGGTCCATCACCATATATCAATACGTAGTTTATAATTTTAATCAACAAGTGTGATATCCTCGACTATTGTGTTTAAAACAGACCATGCAGGAAGAACGCAGCATTGAAATGATAAGGCGATTACACGTGACTGTAATAGTAGGAGGAGTGAGTGATTTATGATCGACTGACGCAGTAGTGAGTGATTATGGTTTTACCACCCTTTTAGCAATATTTCAGCAATATCACGTCGGGGGACACCAGAAATGGGCTTCACACATTGTACCCATGTAGGAAATCGAACCTGGATCTTCGACGTGGCGAGCGAACGCGTTAACCACTAAGCTTACTCGGAAAACAAGCGCAACCGATGGTAATAATAACAATCCATGGATTAGAAAAACAAATTCTCCTTTCCAAGGACATTGTCGACAAAAAGCAACATTCCTCATGCTATGAAACGTGGCAAGATAGAAGGATGGAGTCAGTTTCCTTTGGAGAATGAGTTATTGCGAGATATCGTGGAAATTCAGGTCTATACGTCCGTAGGTTAGAGGACAGACGTTCGGCACAGCTTCGAAACGTCAAACCCACTCATAATTAATCTGTGCCCCTGCTTCCATATTCCTTCGGTGTTGAAACTCATGAACATCCGGGTTAGAAATTGATCTTCAGCAACCCATGCTTGTCGTAAGAGTCAACTAACGTGATCTGGTGGTCAGGCTTGTGCTCATTGACTCAGTTGACACATATGATCGTATCCCAATTCTGTAGATCGATGTTCATGATGCTGATCACTGGATTGTTCTGGTCCAGAACTCGATGATTACTTACAGACCACAGTCATATAGCTGGACTGATGAAACAATACATCTAAACAGAGACAGGGATGTTGGATACAATCCAGTGACATTGTTGATTTCTGCAGATGGTTCTGCACGGCTTGGATGGGTACAGGAAATGAGTGACAACCATACGAAGTGCAATATTAAACCAGCAAAGACTCTCTGTTGTTCAAGGAAGCTTATCTGAAACAGCTTCGAGTTTACGTGAGGTGTGTTGAGGAAAACAGCAACAATTATAAAGATCTTTGAACAGGCCCATATACAGCCTCTAATTCATAGAGGCAGATGAAAACATCTGTCAATATCAATTAGTGAATGAGTGATTTTACGTCGCTTTATCCCAGCAATATCACGGCGGGGCACCAAAACCCCGGATTTAAACCAATTTTGAAACAAAAATGACATACAAAATGTTTTTGGATTTTCTCTTCCCGGCGGCTTACACACTGATCTCTCAACAAACGGAAAATCCGCATAAAACAGATATTTGACCTGCAGTATATACTCGTAGGGTTTCTGATGACATGGCTACTGTTAGGCTTATATTTCCACAAGATGACATCTTAGAATATTGACAAACAAAACGCCATTTTCAACGGCCGTTTTACTCATCACTGTTATGAATAATGGCGTCCTCCGTATCCACTCGGAACCGATCGTGTGTTGAAAAAACATTCGAATCGTCTGAGTTAAGACGTTTCGAGGTAAAGGTTCAAACGGTATGTGCAAAATGTTAACTTCGCGATTTGGTAAGCGGTGTTCTCATTGGTCAGTCCAGTGCGGTTAGCTGGCGCGACCTTCTGCTCGGGTTTGTTAGACCAGTATAGCAGTGTTTACTTTAGACTGCCTGTAACGTAAATGTACAGCTGACTACCCAAAGATATATTAATTAGACTAAACGATTTAAATAGTGCCTGTAAAGTCTCGGGTAATTAAGCTGGTTCCCTTTGCGCCCGCCACCTTACGATATGCGAGACGGGGGCCCAGCCTACCTGGTACCAGATTTTCGGCGACAAGCGTAATTCAAGTAAGAACCAGTTCTGGTTCTGAAATTGCGCGACCGGCGATATGACTTTACTAGGACTGGACCAAGTGTACAAGCATTCCTGGATGTCACAGGTGTTGACAGAGGTAATATTTGGGCTAATTTGGGCATGGTTAAATTTGAAATTTGTTATTCCTGTAAGGGATTATCCATTCCATGATATGTCAACTGACAGCCATGAGACCAAAGGTATGGAAACATTATTTGTCACTAGGCCACTCAACAACGTAAGGTCGCAAATGCCGTGGCCTACTTACGGGCCCCTATTGATGTGAAACTGTTTCCAGCACTTGCATTTGTTGGTTGCACATACTGGAAACTGGACACATGACTGTTAGTTATCCAACATTGGTTGATTATGTTGATTTTGATCACTATATCTAGCTTCCTTTAGAAGAGCTATATAAATCAGCTGTAATCACCATGGATGAGGATGATAAACATGGCTTAATTAACCTATTGTTTCACTTCATACCCCTAAAACCATTTGAACCTTCGAACTGACTTTCAGTCAATCTGTCAAATGAATTGAACAAAGCATTATTATGTAAACAAATCTAACCGTACATACATTTCAGCTGTAATGATGCATACTTATGCTGTTTGTACATATATTTGTATTTCTATTACATGGTACATGTGTAAGGCTGGATCTTGTTAATGTTCTCCTCCCTCTGTATCGGTCTAGAAGTTGGCTGACTAGTTGTGCTCAATCATAAAAAATACGTTCAAATAAAAAAAATACAGCCCTCTTCGGGTTTTTTGTTTGATAGATGTTGTTTTTGGGTTATTTTTAATTTAAATTCTTTTTGTTTTCTTTTTTGGGTGGTGGTGGTGGGTCTTGTTAACCAATAAAAGTATGTATATATAATACTCTTTTAACTGGACATTAGAGTACATACCTTTGCTGCCAGCACCACAGCCCTTCTGACACTTTGGACCGGGTTAGGGATTGATCTTTAGTAACATGTTCTTGCTTGTTGTAAGGGGCGACTAGCGGGATCGGGTGGTCAGGGTGATCTTGGATGGTACATGTCATCGTATCCCAATTGCGTAGATCGTTACTCATGCTGTTGACTTCACTGATTGTCTGGTCCAGATTGGATTATTTGTTACAGGCCGCCGCCATATACTAGTAGCTGGATTATTGCCGAGTGCGGCGTAAAACTAAAGTCACTTAATCATTCTGACACTGGAAGGTAAGGCAGAAGGCTGCAGGTTTGGAAGTCTACCTTTTCACCTGAAAAACGTCTCAGCGTGTGTTGACTCCGGAGGAGCTTCATGGGAGAAGTGCCATTCGCTGTCTGGGCTGTGTGTGGAAAGAAAGGAAGGCCCGTGTTGAGCCTTAACCAGACTGTACCAGCATCACCCGAATCCTCGTTGCTGCGTGTTTATTTTAAAACGAACAATAATGCAGATAGTACACAAACATGCTACCTCCACAAATCTGTATTATCGATTAATGACATTTATTATCCATGATTTATAATTATATATACCTTGTTCGTACGTGAAGTCGCTAAACATGACAACAATGCTATTTCTGTTACCTCAACGACGCTGTAGGTCACATTTACAATAGTACAGACTTTTCATAAATCACTTATCTCCAAACCATATGGATAAAAAATATTATCATGTTATATGATAATCACCTAATTATAAATGTATAAAGCGTGGTACAAAATCATCTTGAAAGAAAAGCTTATTTTATTCAGCTGATGTGAAGTGAAAAACATGTTGATCCACATGAACATTAATTTTAGTAACGACGTGATTTAACAATGACAAAACGAGATTTGATCCCAAATAAACACCTTTTGGAATACCTTGGCCCCGAAGTAGAACCCACCCCAGTTCAAAAGCTGAAGGACCTGGTCCTGACAGAGCACAAGTTTACTGCTTTTTGTCGTAGTTTCTAACAATCAATCACATGAGTCCTTTTGTACATATTTGGAAAAATATCTTCTTTGATTAATGCTACACAGTCTATATATATATGTGTGTGTGTGTGTGTGTGTGTGTGTGTGTGTGTGTGTGAGAGAGAGAGAGACAGACAGAGAGAGAGAGAGAGAGAGACTTATCGGTGGCTAACTGGTTTGGGTAGAGTGTAATTTATATATTCAAAGAAGCGTTTTGAGAACGTGCAAATAACATCCAGTTCTATCTTATTGCTAGGATTAACCTGTCACGCCATGTGTCTTCCATATTACTGGGTGTAATCCGTCATGCCATGACACATTTAGCTACATTGTGCTTAGCAACATGGCAGATTCTGGGTGGTTTCTGGTTTCTTTGGAGCAGTATAGTTAAGAACACCTCCAGTTCATTTCATATATCTAGTGCAGGGTGGTCAGGTCAGGGCTGTAATCATCATCGAAGCTAACTGTTTAGTTAGGGAAGGCATCTGCTGAGGAGGAGGATTCAGAGGAGCAGGGCTAGCAGGAGGGGCTAGGAGGAGGAGGAGGATTAGCAGCAGGAATAGCAGGGGGCAGGATTGAGAGAGATGATGATTAAGAGGAGCAGGATTAGCAGGAGCAGGATTAAGAGGATGATGATTAGCAGAAGTCAGATAAGGAGGCGCAAGGTGAGAGCAGGGATTAGCAGGAGCAGGATTAGGAGGAGCAAGATAAGGAGGAGGAAAGATTAGCAGAAAGTGGGTAAGAAAGAAGAGGACTAGGAGGAGGCTTCCATCCCCCATAATAATGTGTCGGACTTGGGTAGGCACTGTATCCAAAAACGGCGGGACCATCTGGGGTGAAATCCGGCCTTGTTAGGCAGCCAGTGCTAAAATTAGGAGAAAAAGTAATCATTAGCTCTGTGAAAAAAACGCAATGCACTATGATACATTTCTAGCCACTTCCTCCAAGAAAGATGTGGTTTCAGAGAATTGACTCAACTAACATCTAACCTCAGAGGGAGGTACATGCATCGCGCGTACAAAACACATGAACCCTAGAAGTGTGACCTTTGACTCAAAGCAGGAAATATCTCTTAATATTCTAAAATTCCTTGAAGATTAAACTATTATCACGTCAACCCTCTGGGACATATTATTAGGTTTCCAGCCTCCTCGGTATGAATTTTTTTCAAAACAGAAATTGACAAGAGCATTGAAGAAGTACCAGAATCTTTACTTTTACTGAGAGAAGTGTAATCCCAAAATATGGAAGGCGTTTACATTTTAAGCCACTTTGTAAAATGACGTTGTGTACTCATTAGCTTTCGGTCGTTGGAACCACAATGCCCAATTTCCACTCTTATCAGATCGGTGGACAAGAGTCTGTGAGTCTAGACTACCACGTGTCCAGAGCTTCCCTGTTGCTGTGAATATCCGCGGTGGCTTTCTAGTTGTTAAAATGGGCTGTCTCTTTGGTGCTGGCGATTAGGTGTCTGACTCTACCAGGTGTATGGGCTGGAGAGTCTTTATTTGTTCTCAACCCAACTCAAAAGTACTAGAATCGATACTTTACCGAGAGAAGTGTAATCCAAATATACAGCATATATCATGTGTTATACAATAGCATAGTAGGGATATCATCCTTCATGCAGATATATCATACACCTCTCGGAAACGTTCTAAACATACAGTTCTTCTCCCGCCCCAGAGTGTTTCTAATCATACTCTATTCCAAACTCTGCTCTGAAGCATTTCCAATGATAACACGTATTAGGGAAAGCTTGCAAACCACCGCGAAGCTGCCATCATGTTTGGGTCAACGCCGCAAAATGCAAGTACCGGACGTACCTATCCTGCGCCACATATACCCATGCGTTTTTGGGAGAGCGTATCTTTTGGCTGTTACCATCCATCACCCTCACAGGCAGTTTGGGTAACAGGGTTAAACATGTCCTTAGTGCAACTAGAGCATCTTTGAGATGGATATTAGACACTCTACAAAATTATTATTACTATTATAAATATTTCTCTTTTGGTGATATGGAATAAATCGTAGCTTGATAATATGTGATCCGAAGCTCTGCCGGACATTTGATGATTATACAAATAAGTTTAAATGTCTTATGATTAAAGCTTTAAAACCCACGGCAATAAATAAACCCTTGACATTATTCATAAATATCTTTGGTATAATATTATCTGTTGTTGAACTTCAACTGAGGGCAAAATTACCTCTCAAGAAGAACCAGAAGTTGTAAGACCCGTGACCAATCCGATGGCCTCCATGGTGTTACGGTTCATATAATGTGAGCTGAAATAACGCAAGTTTATATCACATCATTCCCGTGTGTTTCTACCGGTAACTAAGGACGCTATGTGTTAACCAGATGAGTAGCCATGAGGAGATGACAGCAGCGCTCTAACAACCTCTGACAACCAATGCAATGTACGTATACGTACTATTTTTATTGTGTGTGTGAGAGAGAGAATATTATGTAGGTGACTCTTTAAAACGGAAGATGGAGTAGGATAGTTATATAACGTTTAAAACACACTTTGTGATGGAACACACCCATAATCAAGGCAAGCAATATAGACTGTCGGCAGAAGCGAAAAAAGGCATTTTGGATGTATTCAAAACATATCCAAACTTTTATTGGAATTTTTTCGAGGCTTAAAACTTTCTGAATCACTTCAAACTTAAGGCTAAAACCCAACTAAACTGACGTGTAAAGCAAGCACACACCTAACCAACAAATAACGTAGGCCATTAGCGCACAACCAATGTTTGTTCAAACAAGTACACCTGTAAGTCACAGTATAAGCACTTCTTCAAAATATTTACTTTGCTTTTTGAAAATATTCCCAAGCATCTGGTGTGCGTTTTCTAGTCAATGAGTTTCAGTTTATGATACTGAACAACCGATTAACGAATAACAAATTTTGTCTAGCAATTTTAACCACCATCAATCTGACGAAAGTCTCTGCTTGAAGTAAAGAAATGTAAATAATCCAAATTTTTGAACTAAAATCCACTCTTAGACCAAACCAGCTTAATGTACAACCCAGCCTGCCGGACGTAAGGCCTTAGGAGCAACTGACAATACAGTACTGCGCGACTGCCACATACAAGTGTTGCCATTACAAGTTCATTGCAAAAGGGTTAAGGACATACCTCCAATACCCTAAAATGTGTGAGCTAAACTCTGAGGCTGACTTTTCAATTCGATTGATTTGAAGTTTCATTCATCGTCTCTAAAGTCATTGTATTATTTAGACAGAACCTCAAGCATGTGTTGTCTGCATGCGCCATATATATGTCAGCAGCGGAGATAAACGCTATCCCTTCCTGGTATAAAATATCTCAAAGAATGAAGAATACCGTATAAATGGACAAATGGGCAACAGTTGTGGGGTAGCATGTCAGTAGGACACGTGTTTGTTTGTTCTTGACAAGTGTATACGTATTTGAAAATCAGATAGGCATCTTACAGCCATTTACCTGACAAACTTTGGTAATATCGAAAAAGGAAGTGACAATAATCTCGTTTTATAGAATGTACAGCGAAGTTTCATAGATCTGAACCTGACCTATAGTCGTGACGTGGGCCAATGATGCCGTCCGTTATAGTGGGAGATCCTCTCAACAAATACCACAACCTGATAGTTGGACTTTTCCAGGACTTTTATGCAATAGGAAAGTTACTGCATAAACGGATAGTGTATGCGTTGAGCATACCAACGTTGAGACGTTGAGGCACCAAAATATTACGATGCCGTGGTGGTCTTCGCTTGGGTGGATTAACTTCAGACATGATACCCAGATACGATAATTTATAATTTAAGTTTACGATTTATTTACCTTTTATGAGCTATGTATAACCAGGTCATTGCTGTAGTTCCACCGCAATTAGGATCAATAAACAGAACAATCCTCTGTTATTTTTATTATTATCATACATTATTTTTTGTCACTATACTTAAAACACCACGATTACAACATTGAACATTACTACGCCCCCGGCGACGCTAATAACACACATCACCATGCGCACGCACGCAAAACACACATACAATAATACAAACCAAATAAACCAACTCCAACAACCCTGGCGTCCTTCATCAATTTTCAAACACGAAGTAGCGTGGTGATAATTCGATATTCCGTCATCCATCAAGGGGCTAATTTTCCCCTATTTTGATCGATCCGTCTGATGAAATCAGGGTGAATAAATCTGACGAAGGATTATCCGTAAAATGAGTTTGAACCATTTAAATGGTATATTAAACAGGTAAATCATTTGTAATACAAACGTACACCAGTTGGATCATCTTGTATGGAAGCTTCTATATCTAATGAAGCAGCCTTTGTTTGATAAGTGGATGTAGGAGACGAATATTGCGGATGATACATATTACGATCGATCAAACTGAAAGGTCACGCAACAGTATGCAAACTGCCATGGAAAAGAAACTTTCAAGATGCAGGCACATGCTTCTACGGTGACGATAGGACATGGGATCCCATTGCTGCCAACCCCAAACCACGATAAGTCCGGGGACACGTGGCACGTCCGGTGGACAAAGTCCCAAACAGCTTCGGTTCTGGATTGACTCGGCAATGCGATAGTACCGATCTGTTTTCCTGAAATGTCACCAGGCCTGTTCACGTAGGTGTTATTTCATCAAAATGGGCGCGATGTCTGCAATTCAGCCCGGTGGAAAGCGGATGATTGCGGAAATGCACATCGTGCTACCAAACGTCCGGATATAGAGGTAGCAAGTTACTGCAACCGTTCCAAGTACTCAA